>NW_006774670.1:1014465-1032245 GCF_000442215.2 Lipotes vexillifer
CTGAAGGATCAGGACTACATGCAAATACATCTCTCTATATAGTCACACAAACTCCCAAAAATACATACATTTTTAGGGACAGATGTCCTCGAATTTACATCTCCAGGGTACAATTCTTTTATATGAATTTTGTCCATATGATTTCCATATAGCTTCCATTTCTCAGACTCTTCTCTTTTTTCAACAGTTTCTGCAATCACCTTCATTTTTATGTCCTCCTGTACTAAATCTCCATTTTTCCAGTGATAATCAACTTTTCAGCAGCTCCAGCTATCACAGAATATATGTGAGATTTGGTCACCTACTCTTCATCTGCTATAAACAGATACTGAACATTTTTATTTACCCAAAATTGCTGACAATAATGTAAGCCATATAGGCTTTCTAATCTCCAAATGATAAAGATTAACTAACTTTAAAATGTTTATAATGGATCTTATATCCAAAGTATTTTAATCAAATCATCACTGTATGTTTGCATATATGTAAATATTTACATTAAATTTAAAAGGCAATACTGGATTAAGACATCATTTAAAGCTATCTTAAAAATCACAAAGGTACTAAATATTGATATAATGAAATGGAGAATAGTGTGTTTTCAGAAGTCATATCAGAGAGAGTACACTACTACATGGTTGTAAGAAATATTTTCAGTAGTTATATGGAGAGCTGAATATTTCAAATGTATATAAACTACTTTCTAACGTTGGTAGATCCAGAGGGACTTTTTTTTTTTTTTTTTTTTTGGGGTGTTTGTTTTTGTTTTGTTTTGTTTTGTTGCGGTCCGCGATCCTCTCACTGTTGTGGCCTCTCCCGTTGCGGAGCACAGGCTCCGGACCCACAGGCTCAGCGGACATGGCTCACGTGCCCAGCCGCTCCGCCGCATGTGGGATCTTCCCGGACCGGGGCATGAACCCGTGTCCCCTGCATCGGCAGGCGGACTCTCAACCACTGTGCCACCAGGGAAGCCCCCAGAGGGACTTTTGATTTGCTGACTTTACAGCAAAATCTTAGCCACTGATTGCTACTAACGATAGTCCTTCTCTTTTGCTCCATCATGCACTCAGTATCCTCTCCAAAAAAAAAAAAGGAAAGAAATACTTAAAGAGTATCTCCTTGAAGACAGAGTAATGTATTAGCTTGCCTCTCATGGCCACCTTCCCAGTAATGAGAGCTGGATCTGAAGAAAAACAGGTAGGTGTGAGAGGAAGAACACGGCAAAATTATTTGAGGTTACATACATATTATTATATTACATACATATTATTTGATGAGGTTACATATCCAATTATATATTGATTTTTAAAAAATTATGTATGTCACCTTGTTTTTTTTTTTAAGATGTTGCTTTTTTGTTGTTTTTAATTTATTTTATTTATGTATTTATTTTTGGCTGTGTTGGGTCTTCGTTGTGCGAAGGCTTTCTCTAGTTGTGGCGAGCAGGGGCTACTCTTCGTTGCGTTGTGCGGGCTTCTCATTGCAGTGGCTTCTCTTGTTGCGGAGCATGGGCTGTAGGCACGCAGGCTCAGTAGTTGTGGCTCGTGGACTCTAGAGTGCAGGCTCAGTAGTTGTGGCACACAGGATTAGTTGCTCTGCAGCATGTGGGATATTCCCAGACCTGTGTCCCCTGCATTGGCAAGTGGATTCTTAGCCACTGCACCACCAGGGAAGTCCTATATTAATGTTTTGATGTCAACATTTTATTTACTTTCTCTTGAGTAACAACTCATACCATTGCAATGGAGAAAATAAAATATAATCTTTTTGTTTAGTAAATGTTCTTTATCCAAGATTTGTCTTCCAGGGATTCATATGTTCTTGTCCTCAGGCATTTGGTGTTAAGATATTGCATTCTTGTACAGAGTCTCTGATTACAATTTGCAGATAGTTAGTTCTTAGTCTTCATATCTCTAAATGTCCAAATTGAACTTTAAGAATATTCTTTCTGGAGTATTCCTTTTCCACTGCCTGGAAATGGCCTTTGTATTCATATCTGAGCCTCTCTATTTCTCTAAATTTATATAGAGCCTGTCTATGTTTCTTTTAGTCCTCTTGGCTATTATAACAAAATACCATAGACTGGGTGGCTTATACACAACAGAAATGTGTTTCTCATAGTTCTGGAGACTGTAAGTCTGAGATCAGTGTCCCAGCTTGGTTGGATTCTGGTGAAAGCCCTATTCTGGGTTGCAGACTTCTGACTTCTTATGCTCACATAGCAGAAAGAGTGAGAGAACATCTGAGGTCTCTTTTATAGGGCACTAATACCAGTCATGTGGGCTCCACCCTCATCCCAATCACTTCCAAAAGATCTCATCTCCGAATACCATCACACTGGGGCTTAGGATCTCAACATATAAATTTTAAACACTCAGTCCATTGAATGTTATTTTTCTCATCTATATGTTAGGTATATACTGTCTAATACAGTAGCATTAGGAGGAATTTCTCATAAATATGTTCAAGTTTCTGCATGGTTTAGGCTTTCTGAGGAAAGGGCACTCACAACCTGATTGAATGGAAATTATATATTGAAGCTAGTGACAGTGCATCACTCTGGAGAAATTTAGAGATTTACATCCCTGCAGTAATTTGCAATTCCATGGTAGTGAAGCTACAGATTTTCCCCTTCACACCCTGGATAAAATTTGTTTAAATTCCAAAGTAAAGGTCTCTGTTTATTTCTGTTTCTGTCTCTCTCTCGCTTCTTGGAGGAGAGGATTTACAGATATGACAACCATCTTATATAAACATCAATTGTCCTAATTCTGGGATAACTTTCTTGAGAATCAAACCCACTGCATATGGAGGTGATGTCTTTTATTCATTCACATAGTCCTGTGGGCAACTGGGAACTGGCCCAAGCTATGAATAGTAACTTTTTGTTAGTTTGATCCACGAATCTTGTGTCTCCTCCCACAGTATACATGTAGTTCTCTCTTTTCTCTCTCTCTTCACAGTCCTTCCCCTCCCTACCTCCCATACACCCTCCCTCTCCCTTCCCCACCATGTGTGTGAGATAGATATAGATATATCTTAAATATAAGTTTAAAACTGTAAATTTTAAATTGCCATTTAAATTTAAAATGACAGTGTACTCTTCCCTGAGGATCTGCTATCTTGGATATTTTATTTGCAACTAAATATATATATACATATTAACATATATTAATAAATTGTCTTTATGTGTGCAAGTATGCATGTGTCTGTATATGTATACACACATATAGATATCTATATCTATCTATGTATCTATCTATTCATCCAATTTCTAGTTTATTAGCTTGCAAGTAGGGCATCATTTCCTTTCATTTTGTTTTCTTTTAAGGTCACTAATAGAGAATTTAAAATAGCATATGCTTACATTATATTTCCATTAGACAATGGTACTCTAGACTCTGCGTCTTTACAAAAGACTTTTTAAACTCACGTTGGCTTCTGCAAGATTTTATTTTAACTCTGAGTCAAAGATGAAAATATAGTGGGTAATTCCATGGCACTTCATGTTGAACAATTTTAATACATCTTGTTGGTGGCATTAGCACAGCAATGGCTTAAGGGCATTACTATTTAATTATTTTTTTCCTTGCTTTTGTTTGGATTTACACAAAATATCACAAAAGACAGAGAGACATTTGAGGGCAAAACTGAATTGAAAGGATAGGAGTTGTGGCAAAGTGCAATTAAAAATCATGTCATTTTGAGTATTTTATACTAAAAGTTATAAGCCTCAATTAATTTCCTAGTAGAAATTAAAAAAAAAAAAACCCTGATTTTAGTCACTGTGAGAACTACAGGTAACAGCTTTTTCATCTTTAGGATCACAAGCTAATATTGGAAAGTAAAAGCAATAGGCCAGCATTTATTGTGATAAGGGTAGCTAAACTGAAGCCACTAAACAGTCAACATTTATCATTTTCCTCCAGAATTGTTTTTACTTTAAAGGTACATTTTCTGATTGATAGAGTGACTCATAATGCATTTTTTAGAAACAAATACTATTTTTCAACACTTTAAAAAAGAGTCAGACTGTCAAGAAATTGAAATAATAAACACTATTAAAACAGCAATAAAATAATGAATGTTTATGATACTTTAGAAATTATAGTAAATATGGAGGTATACTAAATATTATATATATGCATATATCACTGGTATGCTTTAAATCAAGAAATAAGCAATGTCCATGCTACCTTAAAAAATTCACAAGTGATAAGAACCCTTAGTGGAAAAAGTAATACTGAAATAAAATTAAAAATTCAGAGCATATTGATCCATGTTTTGTGTGTGAAGTGCTTTATAGAGCTCAATAGCAGAATTTTAATCCATATGCTTCACACTGTTTATGCCAAATCCAGCTTTCAAGTAATTGACGAGCATATGCTTTAACCAAATTAGATTTATTGGATGTAAATGAAAAATAATTTACTAATATTAGACTTTGTAAAACTTTCTTTCCTTGTATTGTGATTTTAAACAGATCAAGTGATTATTTTAAACATAGTATCATATCAAGATTTTTTAAAGGACTATAATTTTCATTTTTGTTGTTTAATAATGATCACACAACAGTGTTTTTTTGGAAAAGATTTCAACTTAACCTTATGGCTTCATCTGTTCACATATATAGCAAGTGTCTAGCCTAAAAGAAAACTGTTTTTTCACATCATTAAGATATCCTTAATATTTCACCCAAGAAAAATGTCATTTAAAATACTAGATTATTTTTTAAATAATCGTTTCTCAATTCCTCTAAATAAAAAACATACCAAAAATGTTTTCTCAAATCCTCATAGGCATATGCAGAATTCAAGGGCTTATTTGCCTTTATCTTGCAGATCCTAAATTAATTTGATAGGTTCCACAGACACATGGTGACATCATGTATCATGTAGTATAAACACGACAGACATGGTTGTCTCAATCAGTTGTCCTAATAAGTGGGAGTACCCAATCAATTTAATTTTTAGATGTCATTCTATTGTAGCATCAACATGGTTATTAAATGACTGTTTTACCTTTATTGTAATATTCATTTATTCATTCATTCAACAAATATTTTGAGTATTTACTGTGTGTTAGCATTTTACTAGGTGCTAAAATTATGGCTTTGAACAAATATAAACTTCTCAACCACATGGATTTTATAATTTGGTAAATATGTAGAAGATTGAAAATAACAAACAATTCTAATTTTACTGTATTTTACCAAGTTGCTTAGTTGTTTAACATATCTTTTGGGTTTAGGCATTTCAGGATAGAAATACACATTCTTTGTATTCTCAAAAGAATGGCTATTTCAAAGTGCTGCTTTTAACCATATGATTCTCTACCTTTCACTTAACATATGTGTGACATTTAAATTTAAAATTGTACTACACTCTTTGCTCTATCTATGTTAGATAGCATTATCTCCACCTTTACTTCCTTAAACTATGTCAGGAACCTATTCTGTTTCTACTGCTGCTATTCTGTTATTTTATTTGCCTCAACCACTTAGTCCTATAATCAGTAAATACTTTATGTGCCCTTAGGCACTGAATCCAAGATTAACTTTAAATCCATTAAACTTTGCTGTTAATCACTGTAATTATGGCATATATAACCAGTTATCATTTACCAGCATATCAGGAAGTTCATGTTTATTTTAAAACCACAGGAAACTGCTTATCGGCAGGTCACTTTAGAAAGATTTTAAAAATTAGCAAAATTATTTTGTCCTTGTACTCAGGTTAATTGTTAAATACCTCTGGAGAGAAAGCACTGCAGGGCACTTACAATTTAAATAAGTGAGATATAGGTATAGATGATATAGATATAGCTATATCTCACCAATTATATATTTTCACTTTTTATATTAGTGAAATATATGAAAATATAAATAAATAAATAACTTATTTATATTTGTTTCCTTCTTCTCTACTTCCCTTATTTCTTTCTTTAAATCCATCTGGTAAAAAAAAAATTGAGTAAGGTTTAAATGATTTTGAAAAATATCTAACAAATGTTTTGAAAGTAGAAAAAAATTACTTAAAAAACACTAAATAGAAAAACTGAGTGGGAGAGTGTCTGAATTTGGGTCAAATAAATGACTCAGCCAGGATGAGTTATGCCTGAAAGATTTTCTCTAAGGTGTGAGCTTTTCAACTATATTTTGGAAGGAGCAAAATGCATGGCCTACTACACACAATGAAGAGGATATTAAGTGGAAGGCTGAGATTACAATGTGGAGACACAGATTGACTTTAGAAGAATGGTAGGTCACTGAGTTGGGGAAGGACAATCAAAGATTTCTGTGCTTAGAGTTTTAAGACTTCTTGACCTTTTTATCACCTATGTTATCTTCTTGCCATGGTCTGGAGAAATGGAGTTAAATTTCTTGCATTTCCTAAGTAATAAGTGAATAAAAAGAGAAGTTTAAAGCACTGGCAAAAGAAAGATCATCAAAAATAATGTCACCTGGCCAAAGAAAACTAATTTTATTAGATGGTCACTGAAAAACCGTGAACAGAACACTATGAAAAGCTTAAATACAGTGTATTAAATAAACATATTAGCCCTTGTTTACAGAGAAGAGAGATATTTAAATATTTAATAAATGTTTATTTACAAAAGCAACAGAAATTCTGCTGTAGTTTTAGTCTAATAGATCTTAGCTGAACCCTAAATCATGAGCAAATTCCAAAACTATAAAAAACAAAAAAAATTCATTTAAACTAGAGCATGCTTTAATAATTTATTACTGAGATCAAAACAAGCAATTGAAATTATTTTTTCATTATGAAATGAGACCTTACAATGTAAATTTTTTAAAAAGTCTATATTCCAGGAAATGAAATTGAGGAAAAATATTTGAAAACTTTTCCTAATATTTAACATTAAGGAATTCATGGAAATATTATACTTATTTTATGACAACTCGTTATAAAGCTGTAATTATAAAATCATTTTCTTTGTATTTTAACGTATAAAAAAATATTTCTCATAATTAACTGTGAGCAAAATTTAAGGACAGGGCACTGTTTCAAATTTTAATCTACTTCTAAATATTTCCAATCTATCATATATAGAAATATTCAAGCATAATTTATGACAAGAATCATTTCCCTAAACTCAAAAGTATACTTTAGGTCAAGATCTCATTATAAACAGAAGACAAATTAGGTTCTCCATTTAAAAACAAAACAGAAAAAAGAACACCTTTACTATTTCTATTTGCTTGTTTAAAATTTACTTCTGTTCATTTACATTACCTTTTTTGATTTTCAAAACTAAAAATTCTAAATGACTTTTAACACTGAGTTTAGCTTGTGAAAACATTTATAGACTTAATTCTATGTGCAAAGGCAACCACTGATATAATTTTTTTTTTTTTTTTTTTTGCGGTACGCAGGCCTCTCACTGTTGTGGCCTCTCCCGTTGAGGAGCACAGGCTCCGGAAACGCAGGCTCAGCGGCCATGGCTCACGGGCCCAGCCACACCGCAGCACATGGGATCCTCCCGGACTGGGGCACGAACCCGCGTCCCCTGCATCAGCAGGTGGACTCTCAACCACTGCGCCACCAGGGAAGCCCCACTGATATAATTTTATCTTGTTTCATTCTATTTTCATTATTTGCTATGGTAATGATTTCTGAATGCTTCCCCCATCTAATCTATGTCTTTAAACTCAGAGGATTAATCACTTTACAAATCAGAAAAGTAAAGTTGAAATAAATGAGAGAATGATTACAAGTTGAATATTAAATCTCTAATGGCAATAATATCTTAGAGGAGCTCTGAATAGCTGAGAACAATATTTTGAAAACCTGTTAAATAGTTTATAAAGATTTTTGTATAAAGCTGTTTATTAATTTCTTAATGACATACATGTTACAAACTAAAAATAAGGAAACTGGATTGATTGATGTGGTAATTCAATGTGGCCTAATTTTGAATTGAATATTGTCTGCTTTTTACTGTTCACATATCATAATTTGGTCTTAAAACCATATTTTTACATGTACCTGTCCAGTTTTCCCAGCACCACTTATTGAAGAGGCTGTCTTTCTCCACTGTATATTCTTGCCTCCTTCATCAAATTAAAGGTGACCATATGTGTGTGGGTTTATCTCTGGGCTTTCCAGCCTGTTCCATTGATCTATATTTCTGTTTTTGTGTCAGTACCATATTGTCTTGATTACTGTAGCTTTGTAGTATAGTCTGAAGTCAGGGAGCCTGATTCCTCCAGCTCCATTTTTCGTTCTCAAGATTGCTTTGGCTATTTGGGGTCTTTTGTGTTTCCATACAAATTGTGAAATATTTTGCTTTAGTTCTGTGAAAAATGCCATTGGCAGTTTGATAGGGATTGCATTGAATCTGTAGATTGCTTTGGGTAGTATAGTCATTTTCATAATGTTGATTCTTCCAATCCAAGAACATGGTATATCTCTCCATCTATTTGTATCATCTTTAATTTCTTTCATCAGTGTCTGTACATGTAGAAGCATGAAATTAGAACACTCCCTAACATCATACACAAAAATAAACTCAAAATGGATTACAGACCTACATGTAAGGCCAGACACTATCAAACTCTTAGAGGAAAACATAGGCAGAATGCTCTATGACATAAATCACAGCAAGATCCTTTTTGACCCACCTCCTAGAGAAATGGAAATAAAAAAAATAAACAAATAGGACCTAATGAAACTTAAAACCTTTTGCACAGCAAAGGAAACCATAAACAAGACCAAAAGACAACCCTCAGAATGGGAGAAAATATTTGCAAATGAAGCAACTGACAAAGGATTAATCTCCAAAATTTATAAGCAGCTCATGCAGCTCAATAATAAAAAAACAAACAACCCAATCCAAAAATGGGCAGAAGACCTAAAGAGACATTTCTCCAAAGGAGATATACAGATTGCCAACAAACACATGAAAGAATGCTCAACATCATTAATCATTAGAGAAATGCAAATCAAAACTACAATGAGATATCATCTCACACTGGTCAGAATGGCCATCATCAAAAAATCTAGAAACAATAAATGCTGGAAAGGGTGTGGAGAAAAGGGAACACTCTTGCACTGTTGGTGGGAATGTAAATTGATAAAGTCACTATGGAGAACAGTATGGAGGTTCCTTAAAAAAAACTACAAATAGAACTACCATATGACCCAGCAATCCCACTACTGGGCATATACCCAGAGAAAACCATAATTCAACAAGAGTCATGTACCAAAATGTTCATTGCAGCTCTATTTACAATAGCCAGGACATGGAAGCAACCTAAGCGTCCATGATTGGATGAATGGATAAAGAAGATGTGGCACATATATACAATGGAATATTAACCATAAAAAGAAACGAAATTGAGTTATTTGTAGTGAGGTGGATGGACCTAGAGTCTGTCATACAGAGTGAAGTAAGTTAGAAAGAGAAAAAGAAATACCGTGTACTAATACATATATATGGAATCTAAGAAAAAAAAAAAAGATCATGAAGCAAGGGGTAAGACGGGAATAAAGACACAGACCTACTACAGCATGGACTTGAGGATATGGGGAGGGGGAAGGGTAAGCTGTGACAAAGTGAAAGAGTGGCATGGACATATATACACTACCAAATGTTAAATAGCTAGTGGGAAGCAGCCGCATAGCACAGGGAAATCAGCTAGGTGGGTTGTGACCACCTAGAGGGGTGGGATAGGGAGGGTGTGAGGGAGGGAGATGCAAGAGGGAAGAGATATGGGAACATATGTATATGTATAACTGATTCACTTTGTTATAAAGCAGAAACGAACACACCATTGTAAAGCAATTATACTCCAATAAAGATGTTAAAAAAAAAAACAACACATATTTTTAACTCTCTCAAGTATTCTAAATGCCAGAATTTTGGTTCTTGAGTAAGCATGTTCATTTCAAAGGATATGCTATGTGCAATAAAGAGTACAAGAGTGTTAATTTATGATATTAATTTTTTTACAATAAATATGCTTTAATAGATTTAAATATAAAATATTCCAAGCAATGCCTAATATTACAAATTACACAAATAATGATCTACATAAAATATGTATACATAAAAACATGTCTTTTAGCAGAAAATGAAAACTGAAATTAAATTACAAATTAAGTTGCCTACTCTTCAGTTTTAATCAGGTGATTTTATTTTCAATTAGTCTACTTAAGCCTTTTTTCATTGGTATGAAATATTGAAATAACACATTCAAAACTAATGTTTTGTCTACTTTTATATTGTTTGTATTATCACTTGTCATTTCCTCTATGGCAAGCATTTATAGGTATAATACATCAATATTCTTAGCTGAGCCACATGATAAGCCAGAATTTTGTAAATATCTGAAGAAATCTTATACATAATATGTGCAGAAAAAAATCATGTTTATTAATTATGAAATTTTCATTGTGTATTTATTCTATTACTTATAAGACAATCAGGAAATACCTAACATTTGATGAATATCATTATGTCCATATCCCCAAATATCTCATTATTGATAAGTCTGAATTATGACTGTACTACTTATTATATATGAAATCATACTCTTGTGGGCTAGAGAGTGCAAGGGTCATTGAACTGGAAGTCCATGAAACTTTTTCTGCTATTGATCAAGGTAGAACACTGATAGTTAGCTGGTAGATATGCTTTTCCACACTGGGATACAAGAAGCACAGGGCAGTGATCCATACGAAGAGTGAAACAAACAAGTTGAGGTCTACAATTACCTCAAGTTACTATATGGAGAGATTCTCTAGGGCAAGTACAAAGGAGGAAAACCCAAACAGATCCTGTCAGTCTCCATGAATTGAAGAGAAAAAGCTGAAGGTTCAGCTTGGCCAAGCTGCTAGAATTTTCAGGACAAATGGCAGGAGAGCAGAGCACTGCACTAAGAGGAGAGAGATGCAGACAGATCATGTTAAAAGAGCTACAGAAGGTTCCACTGAGGTCTTCAGCTGAGAACTGATCAGCATCAACATGCAAGGAAACTATAGGTGCTAGAAAATGAACCACCAAAAAAGAAGACATAGAAGATGCCCCAGTGCTCACAAAAGGCTAGAAATAGTGTGTGTTCCAACCAAAAATTTGGGGAAAAAACTCATAATACATGAAATATTGGACAGAGTATTCAAAAAGGTATTGTCTCCATTGTAGGGCAAAATTATCCCTAGACTACAGGCTGCTCTGTTTTTCCCAGATTAGATAGATACATAGATAGATACAGAGATACACAGATACATAGATACATAGAGCTAGACAGCCTGAAAAGTATCAAACTGTTCCAAGTAATTTAACTGCATCCAAGAACAAAGCACAGAAATATTTAAGGGAATACAAAAGTATCCAGAAACCAGTAAAGTAAATAACAATATCTGGAAACCAATAAAAACTACCAGGCATTCAAAGACACTGGAAAATATGACCCATAATGGGAAAAAATAATGTAAGAGAACCAGACACAGATGATGACATATTCAATTAAAATTGCCCTGAAAAAAATATTAAACAAAAATCGTTTTTACTTTAATGAAAATCTGATTATTATAACTACATCCCTTGCTGCAGTTTAAAGAAGAAACAAATAATAAAATGACTTACTTTTTATATTGCAACCTGACATTTAGGTCCCCTTTGTCCCGAGGAGAAACTTCATTCTGTACTGCTTCCAAGGGCTATGAAATTTGAAATCCACCCACTCCTGAGATTTCTTCAAGTAACCAAAGGGTGATTTTTCTCCTGCCTTTCTCTTCCTCCCAGTTTGACTATGCTGTGCAGTAAATGGACCAGATGTTCAAAATTCATTCCCTTGAATGGCTGACAAATGCCATCCTTAATCCAAGAATTTCAGAAATTTTGCAAAAATTTTGAAGATTTTAAGGTAAACAAAGGGACATGTGGAAAAATTTTGTGGCCTTCTGACAACACCAAAGTCCTAGTTCTGCTTTTCTTCACGATCTAACCTCTTTAATCCATCCCTTCTAGAATGACCTTGGTGGCTCCAAATTCTATGTCTGCTTTTCCCACATGTTCCCCTAGATGCAAACTCATACTCATCAAAAAACTCATCAAAATAATAATAATAAAGGAACTTTACAGTATGGATATGATCATTTGTCTCTTCTCTGCCCTCAGAGCAGTTACACATGTGCCTTATAAAAACGTAGGGTAATACCTAAAAATTGCCCCTTAAAACCACTATCTCAGTCTAGTTTTAATAGTTTGCCTCTTCAGATGATTTTACATGAATATCCCACTAAACTTATGTACATTTATTCTGAGTTTGCATTTATTTTTTTAAGAATGATCCCTTATTATTAAATGCATTTGGGGAGACTAATTGTATGGGCTCCAGAATACTTCATCAGGCATTTTGGAATACAATCTTAAATCATATATATTTAGAATCATGTCTCAGGAGCTGTGTGCTCAAATATTGAAGTATTTTTCATGGGAATGTTACAGTTATCCTCCAAGGAAAATTATCTCATACAATCATCAACACAACTACAATCTGTGACAAGCCAGGCACCATGCTGTTCTTTTATTTCATTATCTAATTTAATATTTACAGTACTATTGTGGGTGGTCTGTATTATATACATTTCATGCATGACGGACCTGAGGCTCATAGCTATTAAGCAAAATGCCCAAGACAGAATCAGTTTAAAACCTGTCCTCCTGACATAAAATCCCACAATAATGTTGTGTTTATATTTTTTCCCCAACATGGTATGACTGATGTGTATATGTGCATCTTAAGTGTTTGTTAGTTTTATCTTCATCTTAGGGATATTCAATTTGCCTAATCAGTTACACAAACTTCAAGGATGGTTAGTATTTATTCAAATGTCCACAACTTAGATAGAACTACTATCAGTCTAGTCTTTTTCTTGGATCATCACCAGCAGTCTTAACGAGGTCTTAACTAAACCTAATGATGTTACAGACATTGGATATCATTGGCGAAATGAGTGGCTTACTTAATTAGTAAAATGGATGTGAGAAATGAGTTTCTTTGGCAAATGCAATAGGTGTTCAAAAGCTGTGTACTGACTGGAAATACTGTAGAGTTACATTGTTTATTGCACATAAAAATGGGTTTAGGTCAGTTGGTGAAAATTCTGTTAACTGTACAACATACTGCTTCAATGTGGAACTTAATGATAGGTTAAAAAATGTAATTCTTTTAGTTTATTTTCATGTGCCGCTTTTCATACAAATTTCTGGAAAGAAACTACAGATCAATTTTTAAAGTTTTCATCAATTTACTACAAAGAAAACCTTTCCCCAGTTCCATTAATTTGTGTGGCTGATTTCATGGTTTTTTTCTTTTTAAATTTATTTTTGGGTGCAATTTGGAGGCTCTCCAACAGACTGAACACATCTCAGTATGTACAATGATTCCTAAATCCTCTTCTTAAGGTTGTTCTAATGACTCAAGGACTACACATAGTTCCTTGAGTTGTACGTCATACATGTTCTGTAGTTACCAAGTATTTTTCTGTTGGATCACACATTATCACATGGAGATATCAAAATATTCTTATACATATATAGTAATATCTTCCATTTAAAAAATATTATAAATTATTTCAAATCTCTATTCCTTCTTAAAGCTGAATATCTTACACAATTTTCAATGATTCATTTTTATCTTCTTTTGAAATCTGCAAAGATAAAGCATATTTTCCCCATAGCATAATTTTATTTTCTACCTGAATAATTTAGGCATATATCTTTAGCCCTGGAATAAATAAAATTCTTTTTGATTTGGTTTTGTGTACTTTTGACTCAAAAATACTTTTAACTCAATTTGTCTTTTATAATACTTTTCTTCCATTGAATTTCTATTATTCATGAGTAAGATACATTATTCACATCAAAATCTATTCTCCCCTCATTTCAATCACTTTTGCATTTTTTTCCTTAAGGGAAAACTCCAGAAGTTTATTCTCCACATAATTAAATGTTTTCTATTATGTCTATTTAACACTTAGCATAATAACTTTTATAGCATAACACCTTTAGCATATTATTTTTCCCTCTATTATTTGGTTTCTTTCTAAACACACACACATATGCCACACACACACACACACACACACACACACACACACACACACACATTGGAAACTGTTTATGTCCAACTCTCGGATAAAAATAAAGACTAAATTCCATGTAGATAGCATGCACTAATTTTTGTGTCCCAAACAGAGTATTCTACTCACATCACATAGTCTTCTGTCAAGCTAAAATAATAGTGAACTCAAAAAATCTATACTTCCTGGAATGCCTTTCTACCAGAGTGTTTTAGATTTAGGATTTTTTGTTTGTGTGCTCATTATTTTTTGCTTTATTTAGTTAGTTATTTTTCCTTTTGATTGGCATTTGTTACTGCATATTATGGAAACACCATTGCCTTAAGATATAATGTGCCCCTACAAGACCAATTCTATGTATCAATCTAGCACTTATTTGTTTTTTTTTTGAACTTGCTACCTTTTATTTGAGATAGAAATTAGAATTACTTTGTAAATTGGGAATGCACTTTGACTGAAATCAAAATAACAACTGTGTTACTTAGTTATTTTTTCCTTTAGACCCCAAACCATTTAACCCAGGTTGGTGACCATGGGATGGAGGGGCATTAAATGTTACAATATCTTGCTTTCTCTCTGTGCAGCAGATCTCCTCTGTTTGCTGAAAAAGTTACTAATTATTTTTACTAATTATTTTATTCTTAACCTAGCTAATCTTTGGTTCAAGGGACATTTCTCAACATTCTAACAAAAGGAGTTTTGTCTCTTTTCTTTTTTTCAATAAGTGAGTCATTTCTCAGAGTTATTTGGAAAGCGGGCTTCCATGCTAGTCCTCCATTTGGCTCAAGCTGGGACTAAGTGAGAGAGTGGCATGGACTTATATATACTACCAGATGTAAAGTAGATAGCTAGTGGGAAGCAGCCACATAGCACAGGGAGATCAGCTAGGTGCTTTGTGACCACCTCAAGGGGTGGGATAGAGAGGGTGGGAGGGAGATGCAAGAGGGAGGAGATATGGGGATATATGTATACATATAGCTGATTCACTTTGTTATAAAGCAGAAACTAACACACCATTGTAAAGCAGCTACGCTCCAATAAAAATGTTAAAAAAATAGAAAATTAAAATTAAAACTCACCTTTCCATGGCAAAAAAAATTCTTTTCTATTCTCTTTATTGATTGTTTATTGATTATTTTCATTGACAGTACTAAAGTTGAGCCACCATCATAAAAGACTATGTTACAAGAATGCAATGTGCTAGAATTATACTTTGTTTTTCAAAAAAAAGTAGGAGAATCTACTAGACTAGAAATTGTTTCAAACAATACAAACTAGTAATTCAAAATTATATCTAGGACTGAGCAAAGAACACATTTTTCTTTTTTTTTAAATAAAACTATCAATATTGTGGATATAAAGATTATCTGGCTTTTGAACTTCCTTTTAAAGTTAGTTGAGGAAAATCAGAAAAGATAAAACTTACAATGATAAGTTGAAGTCTGAACTAAAATATTTAATTTAAAAAAAGCTGAAACTGGAATTTCAATAGTAATAAAATCACCATTAGATAAAAATGAGACCAAAACAATCTGACCTACTTGAAAAACACTAAACACACCCTTAGCTAACCCTTTGAAAAAAATTTTAAAGATAGGTTAAACAGAAATATTAGAAAATATTATAACACAAATGACAGATAAGTGATGGTTATAAAAAGGGCATTAACAAATCACGAAGAAAAACTCAAATTTATCTCAGAGAAAACAGGTAAAACATACATGAAAAGACAAGTCCCAGGACAGAATTCAAAATAAACAATATAACATAACAAAATGCCCAACATTTTCAGCAATCAGAGAAATGCAAATTAAAGTAAAAGTGGGATATCATTTTATACTTAGTAAATTGGCAAACATGAAATAGACAACATATATTTTTGTCAGGGATCTGAATAAAATGTCTGTGTTTATGTACCATGTCAAAAGTATGAATCATTACATAATTTTGGGAAAGTAACTCAATAACATTACATACCATGTCAGAAGTATGAATCATTACATAATTTTGGGAAAGCAATTTGATAACTTCTACTACAATTCAATGTAATTGTGTACACCATATATCATAAAATCAATCCCATAACGATATGATACCTACATTTATATATATGAGAATATTTGTATTTACTGCAACCTATTTATAACAGAAAAAAAATAAGTAAATTATTGTTGATAAAAAAACATGATTAAACAAACAATGGAACATATACACTGGTGGATATTATGCAGCCACTAACAATAATTAATTAGAGGATTATACCTAACTGATATGGTGAAATTTCCACGGAGTTAAAAACTAACAACTGGATGTTACAGAGTAGATAGAAGTATCTGTTCCCACCTGTGGTTAGAGAGTCAATAATTTACAGGAGCTAGGACTTCCCTGGTGGTCCAGTGGTAAATAACCCTCTTTCCAATGCAGGAGACAAGGGTTTGATCCATGGTCAGGGAACTAAGATCCCACATGCTGCAGGGCAACTAAGCCCATGTGCCACAACTATTGAACTTGTGCATCTCAACGAGAGAGCTCACGTGCTGCAAACTACAGAGCCCACGCACTCTGGAGCCTGCACACCACAACTAGAGAGAGAAAACCTGCACACCACAACTAGAGAGAAGCCTGAGCACCACAATGAAGAGCCCATGCGCTGCAACAAAAGATCCTGCATGCCTCAACCAAGATCCCGCGTGCCGCACCTAAGACCCTATGCAGCCAAAAAAAAGAAAAAAAAAATATACAGGAGCTTAGACAACAGGTGAGGATGGCTGTTCCAAGATTTGACTTCTATGAATTCATGACTTGCTTTGCATAGTAGGGTAAGACAAAGCCCAGAAATATAATGGTTATAGATAGTTCTTACAAGGAGTGGGATAAAAACTAGACCAACACATCACATAAACATTCTCAAGAAGGCAGGTCAAAATAGCAATATGTTTAGTTAACTACTTTTATGACACTACAACAAGCAGTAAGATGAAGATCTCACACCCTTCATCTAAAATTATGCCAAGCATAGTGAGTTTCTTCTTTGCTATTGGTCTTACAGCTCTCAAGTTTTCTAACAGGTCTAAACTTCAATATGAGCAGAGAGGGTTTAAAAGTGTTTTCTAGGCCTTTCTCACCTTCTTAGATGGCCCACAATCTGTCTGTGGACTGTGTTTCTCTCTAAATAAATCCACTTCTTACCAATCACTTTGTCTCTCACTGAGTTCTTTCTGCGATGAGACATCAAGAACCTGAGCTTCATTAAGTTCTGAAACCAGGTGTGTGATCTCAGTTGGAAGACTGTGGGTTTAGGCTGGGTTCGAGCCTGGGCACGTGGGTTCAAGTCCCAATCTGAGGTGCACGGTTTCAGCTGGGGCTCAGACCAGAGGCAGCTGGCGGTCGGGGTGGGCCAGCTGGTCTCCGGGGGCACAGGGTGCTATGTGGCCAGGGAGGAGGCAGAGGTCACAACACGCCCATGGGAAAGGCATGACAGAATGTTCCATCCCGGGAGCGCTCTGGTCCTCTCCCTAAAGCAGCCTCCATTCCTGTTCCTGAAAATGCTCTTTCCACTCACCTTTGTCTCTTGAAAATTTATTTTCCTCCTGTCTTTGAGAGAAGCTAGGAGGCCCTTCTCTCATGGGGTCACTGGGGGGGCAGGTTGTGGAGAGGGACAAGGCATTC
>NW_006774670.1:1032255-1074276 GCF_000442215.2 Lipotes vexillifer
TTTACCTGTGCTGGCCTTGTCTTCGTGGCAGCAGCCCGGGCTGCGGGCCAGGTCTCCAGGTATGTTACGAGCCATCAGGTTTTTGCGGGCTATCCCCAGGTCTAAAGACCACACCATGCAAAAGGTTTATGAGTGAATGTTGAGAGCATAACTATCTCATATTTGAGGAACTGTCTGGTCAAGGAATTTTTCATTAAACATCCAACAACTATTTATTAGTATGTAGCTCTAGAGGGATTTCAGAGAGCAAGACACACAAATCTCTGCCTACCCTCATAGAGTGGAAGGAGATAGGCAATAAACAAAAGAGAAAAAAAAAGTGTGTTCTAGCTTTGGACAAATTAGTAAAGAAATGATAGAGGACACGTCATGTTTTACTAGAAGTTCTATTTCAGATATAAAATATAAAAGCTAAATAAAGTCTTCTCTTTTAAAAACTTTGTATTAAAGATGTTAATTACTAAAACTAGAATCAGAATTCTACTTTCCAGCATTTGTAAAAATGACATAGAAATGTTAAAGATAAGTAACAGACAAATCCAAAAAAAAAAAGAAAAAACAGGATTTTTTTTTTTCTCCAGTGAAACAGTAAATGAAATTTAGAATGAGGTCATTTTTAACTTATCTTTTTTGGTCAAAAGTTTTTTATTTTTTTAACTTGTAAATCTCATTGTTGCCAAAGTTGAGGGCAAAAATTGGTATGGTCTTTCTGGAGGAAATATTGGCAATATATTTAAATGTTTAATATCATTAACCATCAGTTTTATTCCTAGGAATTTAGCCTAAGGCAGTAATAAAAATTATGGGCCAAGATTTACTTACAAAGATGTTCA
This sequence comes from Lipotes vexillifer, assembly GCF_000442215.2. Classification (NCBI taxonomy): domain Eukaryota; kingdom Metazoa; phylum Chordata; class Mammalia; order Artiodactyla; family Lipotidae; genus Lipotes; species Lipotes vexillifer. The sequence continues at coordinate 1,033,089 of NW_006774670.1, forward strand.
TGACTTTATAATTGATTTATAGTTCCAGAAAACCCAAAATTAATGTTAATAAAAATAAGGAAATTCAATATTGTGGTTCATCTATAAAATATTAAAAACCAATTCAAAAATATAATGGCTTGGACAAAATTTATAAGGTAATGCTAAATTCAGAGAACTGATTTTATTTAAATTCATGTGTGCATGTATAGAATAAGTCTGGAAAAGATGTATAGAGTTATGGTTGTATTCAACTGAAGGTACTTTCTGTCTATTGTTTTTAATATTTTAAAAGTCTCTTCCCAAGAGTACATATAACTTTTTTTTTTTTTTTTTTCTTGCCTTCCGCAGGCCTCTCACTGTTGTGGCCTCTCCCATTGCAGAGCACAGGCTCCGGATGCGCAGGCTCAGCGGCCATGGCTCACGGGCCCAGCCGCTCCGCAGCATGTGGGATCTTCCCGAACCGGGGCACGAACCCGTGTCCCCTGCATCGGCAGGCGGACTCTCAACCACTGCGCCACCAGGGAAGCCCTACATATAATTTTTGAAATTATAAAAATGTCATTTTGTGAAAAATGAAGATTCAGATTTGGAATCTCAATTCAAAATTCCCAACATCAAAAGGCTATTTTGTGTGATTTTATTTTCAGTGATGTCTCTTTACTGATGTTTAAAGTGGCTCTGGCTAGCATTTCCCTACCTTTGATAAGCTTTTCCTTTAGACCAGTTGAGGTACAGTGAATAATTTTTTTTAGCGTATCTCACATTAAAGTGTGAGGTTTCCTTGCGGGATTTAAAAGCCACAAAACTTTATAAACATAAGAATTATTTCCACATTAAAGGACTAAACGCGGCAGGATACTACTGTAGGCTCAGGGAATGACTTAGTCACTGAATTGAAATGGAATACTCCCCCCAGGTGATTTAGAAAATGTCATAATCTTTTCAATATGATGAACTGAACAGGCTTAGGGAGATCAAGGTAAAAGCCAGTTTGGAGGCTAAAAGGTGCAATCATCACAATTTGAACTTTTAATCTGAAAGACCTTCAATTTCCTCTCCCATCGGCATCCACGGGATTGCTTAACTATAGGATTCACCTAATTCCAGCTCAACTATTTGAAGGTACTTTAAAAGCATCTATAAAGCATTGGGACCATTCAAGAAGCTAACAGATTTGGGCATTCAAAGTCTCTGAATGCTAGCATCACAGATTGTAACTTTTAAGTACCTTCATGCTTCAAATATAAGGATAGGCCCCCTTAAGATTATTGCCAATAAAGACATAAATGTCAAAATCTGTTAGACACTTATAGGATTATTGTAATTGATGTTATGTGGATAAGACTGAGTAGACTGATGTATGAAATTTGTGATCTTTTGGATGACAGTGTTCAACTGCTATAACTGTGACCCAGAATCCTTTAATTGGAATCATAAACTTAGCAAGTCAAATGAAATAGTGAAAAATAGCAGCCTTTCAGGGGACACAGATTAAGGATCAATGTGCAAGTCTTAGAAAAATACAATAGGCTCCAGTGACTGACAGGGATGTCCCATTTCAAAACATGGGTAAAAGAGCTCCCTCTGAAGCACAGAACCTGCATACAAAGACATAAAGGGATTTCACCAAATTGTCAGGAAAATGGAGTGTCAGGCACATTGTTAAACTCCAGAAAACTAGCAAAGAACATCTGTGTGGTTAAGATAAAGTTCTGCTTCAAAATTAGGAGACTGTGCCAATGACAGGCAGAACATGGGAAAATGCCATTTGGACAAAAGGAAAAATGGATTCTAGGATTATAGGAAATACATGTACTAAAGAAAAATGCCAAACTATCACTCTATAGGTTCCCATGCAAATTAATTTGAATTTTTAGATATTTTTAGGGAATACAGAGAAGTAGGACATAGACTCTCTTCATGCAATTCTATTTAAGAATACATACACTATTATTTCTAGCAATGAATCCATACAAATAAGACCTCATGCTAAAATTTTATTACTTTTCAAATAAATTTCAGGTACTACTTTAAAAGTATTCATTTGTTTAATCCTTACCACAAACCTGTAAGTATCACTGATTTCTCCATTTTACAAATCAGCAAAAAGGCAAAGAGATATTAAGTAATTGGTGTGATGTCATGCAGATAGTAAGTGGGAGAGTCGGGAGTTAAACCCAGGCAGTGTGATTTCACTGCCCACAGGCTAATCAACATACTAGCATCCCCACTCTGAGGAGACATAATAGAGCCCATCTTCACTCTGCCAGAATCAGTATCCAGCATCAAAATACACTGGCTGTGAGAAAAAGAAACAATTACTGAGAACCTGTTTGACTTTAGATTTCATACTGTCTGGTATGTGTAGATGTCATTATCTTTGATAATATCCAATTACTATATTACTTACATGGTATTTCTATGCACAATGTAGTACCTGCAGACATACACACACAATCCTTATTTATTCTTTCCCCATGTTGTGCTAGCTCAGTGGTTCCCAGACTTAGAGTGCATAAGAAATACATGGGAGCCTTTTATATAAACACATTTTGATCTGTCTTATTCTAAGAAAACTAGATTCAGAAGGCATGAGGTTGATACAAGAATTTGCATTTTTAACAAATTCCCGGATAATGGCAAGACTGCTGATAAAGGGATCTCACTAACCAATGTTCTAGCAGAAAACTCTCCAACATTTATCTTTCTCCAAGGACATTCATGACATTTTTTACTTCTGATTCTTCATGGTTGTTAACTCGCAATATCTAAAATTGCCCCCTTTACATTTCTGAAAAATCAGGCCCAAGGTTCATTCATCAGGCAATGGTATTCATGTTTGCCTGTGTTTATTTTTGGTTAAGGCAAACAATGCATGAAACAATTAGTATCCAGCATGGCCTCATGTAATTTTTTTTAACATCTTTATTGCATTATAATTGATTTACAATGTTGTATTAGTTTCTGCTGTATAACTAAGGGAATCAGTTATACATACACATATATCCCCATAAACCATCCCTCTTGTGTCAACCTCCCACCCTCCCTATCCCACCCCTCTATGTGGACACAAAGCACCGAGCTGATCTCCCTGTGCTATGAGGCTGCTTCCCACTAGCTATCTATTTTACATTTGGTAGTGTATATATGTCCATGCCACTCTCTCACTTTGTCCCGTCTTACACTTCCACTCCCCATGTCCTCAAGTCCATTCTCTACATCTCCATCTTTATTCCTGTCTTACTCCTAGGTTCATAAGAACTTTTTTTTTTTAAGATTCCATATATATGTGTTACCATACAGTATTTGTTTTCCTGTTTCTGACATACTTCACTCTGTATGACAGACTCTAGGTCCATCCACTGAATTACAAATAACTGAAATTCGTTTCTTTTTATGGCTGAGTAATATTCTATTGTATATATGTGCCACATCTTCTTTATCCATTCATCTGTCTATGGACACTTAGGTTGCTTACATCTCCTAGCTATTGTAAACAGAGCTGCAATGAACATTGTGGTACATGACTTTTTGAATTATGATTTTCTCTGGGTATATGCCCAGTAGTGGGATTGCTGGGCCATATGGTAGTTCTATTTGTAGTTTTTTAAGGAACCTACATACTGTTCTCCATAGTGGCTGTACCAATTCACATTCCTACTAGCAGTGCAAGAGGGCTCCATTTTCTCCACATCCTCTCCAGCATTTGTTGTTTGTAGATTTTTTGATGATGGTCATTCTGACCAGTGAGAGGTGATACCTCATTGTGGTTTTGATTTGCATTTCTCTAATGATTAGTGATGTTGAGCATCCTTTCATGTGTTTGTTGGCAATCTGTATATCTTCCTTGGAGAAATGACTCTTTAGGTCTTATGCCCATGTTTGCACTGGGTTGTTTTTTTTTTTTTTTTCATACTGAACTGCATGTGCTGCTTGTATATTTTGGAGATTAATCCTTTGTCAGCTGCTTCGTTTGCAAATATTTTCTCCCATTCTTAAGGTTCTCTTTTCGTCTTATTTATGGTTTCCTTTGCTGTGCAAAAGTTTTAAGTTTCATTAGGTCCTATTTGTTTATTTAATTTTTATTTCCATTTCTCTAGGAGGTGGGTCAAAAAGGATCTTGCTGTGATTTATGTCATCGAGGGTTCTGCCTATGTTTTCCTCTAAGAGTTTTATAGTGTCTGGCCTTACACTTAGGTCTTTAATCCATTTTGACTTTATTTTTGTGTATGGTGTTAGGAAGTGTTCTCATTTCATTCTTTTACATGTAGCTGTCCAGTTTTCCCAGCACCACTTAGCGAAGTGGCTGTCTTTTTTTCATTCTATTCTTACCTCCTTTGTCAAAGGTAAGGTGACCATATGTGCATGGGTTTATCTCTGTGCTTTCTATCTTGTTCCATTGATCTATATTTCTGTTTTTGTGCCAGTACCATACTGCCTTGATTATAGTTGCTCTGTAGTATAGTATAAAGTCAGGGAGCCTGATTCCTGAAGCTCCGTTTTTCTTTCTCAAGATTGCTTTGGCTATTCGGGGTCTTTTGTGTTTCCATATAAATTGGAAAATTTTTTGTTCTAGTTCCATGAAAAATGCCACTGGTGGTTTCACAGGGATTGCATTGAAACTGTAGATTGCTTTGGGTGTTATAGTCATTTTCACAGTGTTGATTCTTCCAATCTGAGAACATGGTATATCTCTCCATCTGTTTGTATCGTCTTTGATTTCTTTCATCAGTGTCTTGTAGTTTTCTGCATACAGGTCTTTTGTCTCCTTAGGTAGATTTATTCCTATGTATTTCATTCTTTTTGTTGCAATGGTTAATGGGAATGTTTCCTTAATTTCTCTCTCAGATTTTTCATAATCAGTGTATAGGAATGCAAGAGATTAATGTGCATTAATCTTATACCCTGCTACTTTACCAAATTCATTGATTAGCTCTAGTAGTTTTCTGGTAGCATCTTTAGCATTCTCTATGTATATTATCATGTCATCTACAAACAGTGACAGTTTTACTTCTTCTTTTCTGATTTGGATTCTTTTCATTTCTTTTTCTTCTCTGATAGCTGTGGCTAAAACTTCCAAAACTATGTTGAATAATAGTGATGAGAGTGGGCAACATTGTCTTCTTCCTGATCTTAGAGGAAATGGTTTCAGGTTTTCACCATTGAGAACATTGGCTTTGGGTTTGTCATTTATGGCCAATACTATATTGAGGTAAGTTCCCTCTATGCCTACTATATGGAGAGTTTTTATCATAAATGGGTGTTGAATTTTGTTGAAAGCTTTTCCTGCATCTATTGAGATGATCATATGGTTCTTCTCCTTCAATTTTTAATATGGTTAATCACATTGATTGATTTGCGCATATTGAAGAATCCCTGCATTCCTGGGATAAACCCCACTTGATCATGGTGTATGATCCTTTTAATGTGCTTTTGGATTCTGTTTGCTAGTATTTTGTTGAGGATTCTTGCATCTATGTTCATCAGTGATACTGACCTGTAGTTTCCTTTCTTTGTGACATCTTTGTCTGATTTTGGTATCAGGGTGATGGTGGCCTCGTAGAATGAGCACAGGCATGTTCCTCCCTCTGCTATATTTTGGAAGAGTTTGAGAAGGATAGGTGTTAGCTCTTCTCTAAATGTTTGCTAGAATTCAGCTGTGAAGCCATTTGGTCCTGGGCTTTTGTTTGTTGGAAGATTTTTAATCACAGTTTCAATTTCAGTGCTTGTGATTGGTCTGTTTATATTTTCTATTTCTTCCTGGTTCAGTCTTGGAAGGTTGTCTTTTTCCAAGAATGTGTCCATTTCTTCCAGGTTGTCCACTTTATTGGCATGTAGTTGCTTTTAGTAGTCTCTCATGATCATTTGTGTTTCTGCAGTGTCAGTTGTTACTTCTTTTGCCTTTCTAATTCTGTTGATTTGAGTCTCCTTCCTTTTTTTCTTGATGAGTCTGGCTAATGGTTTGTCAATTTTGTTTACCTTCTCAAAGAACGAGCTTTTAGTTTTATTGATGTTTGCTATTGTCTCCTTCATTTCTTTTTCATTCATTTCTGATCTGATCTTTGTGATTCCTTTCCTTCTGCTAACTTTGGGGTTTTTTGTTGTTGTTATTCTTTCTCTCATTGCTTTAGGTGTAAGGTTAGGTTGTTTATTTTGAGATTTTTCTTGTTTCTTGAGGTAGGATTGTATTGCTATAAACTTCCCTCTTAGAATTGCTTTTACTGCATCCCATAGGTTTTTGTGCCATCATGTTTTCACTGTCATTTGTTTCTAGGTATTTTTTGATTTTGTCTTTGATTTCTTCAGTGATCTCTTGGTTTTTTGGTAGCATATTGTTTAGCTTCCATGTGTTTGTATTTTTTACAGTTCTTTTTCCTGTAATTGATATCTAGTCTCATAGCATTGTGGTCGGAAATGATACCTGATACACTTTCAGTTTTCTTAAATTTACCGAGGCTTGATTTGTGACCCAAGATATAATCTATCCTGCAGAATGTTCCATGAGCACTTGAAAAGAAAGCATATTCTCTTGTTTATGGATGGAATGTCTTATAAATATCAATTAAGCCCATCTGGTCTAATGTGTCATTTAAAGCTTGTGTTTCCTTGTTTATTTTCATTTTGGATGATCTGTCCATTGGTGAAAGAGGGGTGTTAAAGTCCCCAGTTGTTATACTGTCAATTTTTTATGGTTGTTAGCACTTGCCTTATGTATTGAGGTGCTCCTATGCTGGATGCATAAATATTTACAATTGTTATATTTTCTTCTTGGATTGATACCTTGATCATTATGTAGTGTCGTTCTTTGTCTCTTATTATAGTCTTTATTTTAAAGTTTATTTTTTCTGATATGAGAATTGCTACTCCAGTTTTCTTTTGATTTCCATTTGCATAGCATATCTTTTTCCATCCCCTCACTTTTAGTCTATATGTGTCCCTAGATCTGGAGTGGGTCTCTTGTAGACAGCATTCATATGGGTCTTGTTTTTGTATCCATTCAGCTAGTCTATAGCTTTTGGTTGGAGCATTTAATCCATTTATATTTAAGGTAATTATCGATATGTATGTTCCTATTACTATTTTCTTGTTTTGGGTTTGTTTTTGTAGGTCTTTTCCTTCTCTTGTGTTTCCTGCCTAGAGAAGTTCCCTTAGCATTTGTTGTAAAGCTGGTTTGGTGGTGCTGAGTTCTCTTAACTTTTGCTTGCCTGTAAAGGTTTTAATTTCTCCATCGAATCAGAATGACATCCTTTCCAGGAAGAGTAATCTTGGTTGTAGGTTTTCCTTTCACCACTTTAAATATGTCCTGCCACTCCCTTCTGGCTTGCAGAGTTTCTGCTGAAAGATCAGCTGTTAACCTATGGGGATACCCTTGTATGTTATTTGTTGCTTTTCCCTTGCTGCTTTTAATATTTTTTCTTTGAATTTAATTTTTGATAGTTTTATTAATATGTGTTTTAGTGTCTTTCTCCCTGGATTTATCCAGTATGGGATTCTCTGTGCTCCCTGGACTTGATTGACTATTTATTTTCCTATGTTAGGGAATTTTTCAACTATAATCTCTTCCAATATTTTCCCAGGCCTTTTCTTTTTCTCTTCTTCTTCTGGGACCCCTATAATTCGAATGTTGGTGCATTTAATGTTGTCCCAGAGGTCTCTGAGACTGTCCTCAATCCTCTTCATTATTTTTTCTTTATTCTGCTCTGCAGTAGTTATTTCCACTATTTTATCTTCCAGGTCATTTATCAGTTCTTCTGCCTCAGTTATTCTGCTATTGATTCCTTCTAGAGAATTTTTTATTTCATTTATTGTGCTGTTCATCATTTGTTTGCTCTTTAGTTCTTCTAGGTCCTTGTTAAACGTTTCCTGCATTTTCTCCATTCTATTTCCAAGATTTTGGATTATCTTTACTATCATTACTCTGAATTCTTTTTCAGGTAGACTGCCTATTACCTCTTCATTTGTTTGGTGTGGTGGGTTTTTACCTTGCTCTTTCATCTGCTGCATATTTCTCTGTCTTCTCATTTTGTTTAAGTTACTGTGTTTGGGGTCTTTTTTCCCAGGCTGCAGGTCTGTAGTTCCCATTGTTTTTGGTGTCTGCCCACAATGGGTGAGCTTGGTCCAGTGGCCTGTGTAGGCTTCCTAGTGGAGGCGACTGGTGCCTGTGTTCTGTTGGGTGGGGCTGGATCTTGTCCTTCTGGTGGACAGGGTCATATCCAGTGGTGTGTTTTGGGGTGTCTGTGAACTTATTATGATTTTAGGCAGCCTCTCTGCTAATGGGCGGGGTTGTGTTCCTGTCTTGTTAGTTGTTTGGCATGGAGCATTCAGTACTGGAGCCTGCTGGCCGTTGGGTGGAGTTGGGTCTTAGCGTTGAGATCGAGGTCTCTGGGAGACCTCTTGCCGATTGATATTATGTGGGTCTGGGAGGCCTCTCGTGGTCCAATGTCCTGAACTCGGCTCTCCCACCTCAGAGGCTCAGGCCTGACACCAGACCAGAGCACCAAGACCCTATCAGCCACACAGCTCAGCAGAAAAGGGAGAAAAAAGAAAGAAAAAATAATAATAAATTTAAAAATTATTAAAATAAAAAAAAAATGAAAAAAAAAGAAGAGAGTAACCAAACCAATAAACAAATCCCCCAATGGTAACACATGCTAAAAGCTAAAGTAAGATAAACATAAAATTCAGAAACAAATAAGTCACAGACAGTACATCCCAAGTCTACAGTTGCTGCCAAAGTCCACCGCCTCAATTTTGGGATGATTCGTTGTTTATTCAGGTATTCCACAGATGCAGGGTACATCAAGTTGATTGTGAGGATTTAATCTGCGGCTCCTGAGGCTGCTGGTAGAAATTTCCCTTTCTCTTCTTTTTTCACACAGCTTCCGGAGTTCAGCTTTGGTTTGGGCCCCACCTCTTCGTGTAGGTCGCCTGAGGACATCTGTTCCCTGCCCAGACAGAACGGGGTTAAAGTAGCAGCTCATTAGGGGGCTCTTGCTCATTCAGGCTGAGGGGTGGGAGGAGTACGTAGTTATAATTGGAATGTGGGGCGAGCCTGCAGCGGCAGAGGTCAGTGTGATGTTGCAAGAGCCTGAGGTGCACCATGTGTTCTGCTGGGGAATTTGTCCCTGGATCACAGGACCCTGGTAGTGGCATGTTGCACAGGCTCCCAGGGGTGGGTGTGTGAATAGTGACCTGCACTTGCACACCAGAGTCTTGGTGGCTGCAGCAGCAGCATTAGTGTTTCATGCCTGTCTCCGGTGTCCAAGCTGAAAGCCATGGCTCATGCCCATCTCTAGAGCTCCTATAGGCAGTGTTCTGCCTTCTGTGTGCAGATGGGGAAGGAATCCCCTCTCCTCGTGCACCCTGAAACAATGGTCTCTTGACTCATAGGCAAGTCTAGACTTTTTCCCAGACTCCCTCCTGGCTAGCTGTGGCACACTAGCCCCCTCAGGCTGTGTTCATGCAGTCAACCCCAGTCCTCTTCCTGGGATCTGAACTCCAAAGCCCGGGACTCATCTCCTAGTCCCCACCCACCCCGGTGGGTGAACACATAAGCCTCTCAGGCTGGTGGGTGCTTGTTGGCACCGATCCTCTGTGCAAGAATCTCTCTGCTTTGCCTTCTGCACCCTTCTTGCTGCACTGTCCTCTGTGGCTCTGAAGCTTCACCCCCGCCCACCACCCATCTCTGCCAGTGAAGGGGCTTCCGAGTGTGTCAAAACTTTTCCTCCTTCACAGCTCCCTCCCAGAGGTGCAGGTACAGTCCCTGTTCTTTTGTCTCTGTTTTTTCTCTTTTCTTTTGCCCTACCCAGGTACATGGGGATTTTCTTGCCTTTTGGGAAGTCTGAGGTCTTCTGCCATCATTCAGTAGGAGTTCTGTAGGAGTTGTGTTGTTTCTTTTGCCCTACCCAGGTACATGGGGATTTTCTTGCCTTTTGGGAAGTCTGAGGTCTTCTGCCATCATTCAGTAGGAGTTCTGTAGGAGTTGTTCCACATGTAGATGTAGTTTTGATATATTTTGGGGGAGGAAGGTGATCTCCACGTTTTACGCCTCCGCCATCTTGAAGGTCCCCCTTCATGTAACTGAGTTCATATATGAGGTTATTATCAAAGTTCTTGTTATGTTATTATTATCTAAGTGAGTTCATATCATGAGGTTATTATCAGAGTTCTTGTTATGTTTCTATTAATGCTTCACTGATTAACTCTTACCTTCTAGATGTCTACTCTATTCCTTTTATATATATTATACGGTTGGAATATTTTCCAGTGTGTTTTCCCTGTTCATTTATTTATTTCTACCATTTTTTCTTTACTTTTGTTTACTCATCATACAATACTGGGGAAAAAGAAACTATAAAGCAGCAGCCAACATGAAAAATAGGCAAAGAGGAAGGTGAAAGATAATATGATCCACAACCTATCATAATACAAAACAAAAAAAATACACAACAGTCATAATCCTATATACAAAGAGACATTATGTACCTGTTGAATTGTCAATTCAGTTAAATTTTATTGTCAGAACAAAAAAAAAAAAATGAAAGCTTGAAAACAGGCTTATGGAGTTAGAATAAGCAAAGGAACTCAACTTGTTTCTACAAGTCTTCTGAACTCAGATTCTGGAGCAGTATACATCTGCAACCCAGAGTTCATTATAATGGGATTATCAGATACTACATACTTGAAAATTCAACAGTAAGACAGAAAGAAAGGAACTGAAGGAGTTAGATTTTAACAGAAAAAGTGCATTAGATTTTAACAGAAAAAGTGCATTTTACAAACTAGATTTATGATAAAGAAAAAGAGCTGAGTCAGATGAAGAAGGATATCCTGTACTTGATAAATGCTAAACTACTTCTCAGCCCCAGGCTGCCAAGACCACAGCATAATTATGACCTAGCGGCACAAATAAATTCAACTGAAAAAGCAAATAACTAAATTGGAAACCAAAGGAAATTATTAACAAGAGACACAAAAATAATATCATTTAATTATAAAGTATACTTAAACATCATGAAAAAAATATATATCAATAGAAAAATAAAAGGTTTGGGTCCAAAAATTGTAACTCTCTAAGGAAGAAATAGAAATGCTCCAAATACTTAGTAATTACGTATGTGGTATTTTACACATCTCAAATAGTGAAAGAGTAAAATATTAAAGGATATAGCAACATTTGGCATTTTCATGTTCCCAGGATTTGCAAATAGTTCTAGATTAATATTTTGAACATGCCATCATCCATTAGGTCATTGAAAGGGTTATCTTCTTAGGAAATATTTTTCTGAAGTACCCAATTCAATGGTCTCTTGTAAAAAAAAAGAAAATACATGTTTTTACTAAATCATTTGAGGTATACTGTCAATTCTCTTTATTCACAGATTTGGTTTTTAAGAATTTGAATACTCACAAAAACTTATTTGTAATCCCAAAATCAATGTTCACAACATTTTCACAGTTACTTGTGGATGTGACACAGAGCTGCACAAAATGTGAGTCCCCCACAGTGCACTTTCCCAGTTGAGGTGGAGTAGGATGATGCTCTGCCTTCATGTTGCAATTCTCATACTGTAAACAAGTCTCCTTTGTGCAGTCTATTTAGTACCACTTTACACTCTGTTTTTGTGCTTTTATGTGGATTTTATTTCTGAAAAATGCCCCAAGAGCATAGTATTGAGGGCTATTGTGCTCCTAAGCACAAAAAGGCTCTGATGTGCTTTATGGGAAAAATGCATGTTAGATAAGTGTTCAGGCAAGAGTTATAGTGCTGTAGTGTCTGAGTTCAATGTTAATGAATTAACAATACACACTAAATAAAGTGTTTTTAAGCAGAAACAGACATAAAAGTATGTATTGATCAGTTGTCTAAGTGTTGTGAACAGAGGCTCTGCAGGAACCTAACCCTGAATTTCCATGTTTGTTAATTCAGTGTCCACACAACTTGATAGAACAGAACTACCATGAATAACAAGAATTGACTATATCTCTAATTTTGTCATTTTCCTCTTTTCTTTCATTGTTTGTTTCATGTTTACAAAGTTCCTTATTTCACTTTGGACACTGGATTTTATTTTCTACTCATGAAATTCACATCAAGAGCAAACAAAAATTATCAGGAGCAAAAACAGTGGAATTCTAAGTACAACTGCTGACCAACTGTATATCAATAATTTCTGGTGGAGGCTTAATCACAAGATTTACAATATAGGCTTAGGGACAGAATGACCACTGTACTTAGGAGGTCACTAGGACCTAGACTAGTAATCTAACTAAATGTCCTGTACGATACCACATAAAACAGAGGACAGACTTCAGCCTGAATCTTGAGAATTAGCATTGTAAAATCACTACAAGGATTTCATCATTTTTGTTTTGCTTTCTTTTTTATTGTTCAGGGAATTAAACCTAAAGAAATGCAGATTCAGCACTATCATTCCTTTTGAAATCATATTCGATATGGCAAGAATCATTGTGTTGCCCAACAGGGATTATCATTTTAATGGTAAAATTACTGTCCACATCACAGTTTTGCAAAGTGAAGCCATCGGCTGTTTCGATGGTCCCTATGGAAGTTAATGTCAGAACTATTTTTTCCATTCAAAAACCTCATGATAAACTTGGGACTTTGTATATTTGAGTTACTGATATGAACATCAGCTCCTTTAGGGTCTTCTGGGAATTCTATAATTTGATAGTAGGAGCCCAAAACTCCCAGGACAGTTTAGTTCTGAATTTATAAAGATGTATTTCCAGATGCCTTCCATTTCTTGATTTACATCCCAGTCTTCCCTAGGGCTTTAGAAAAGACATTAAGTAAAGGTTTTTAAATGGTGCCTGAGCATATCTCCTTTCTTCAAACAAATAAATGAATGCATCTTAAAAGACTACTGGAAGAGCCATTTAAAACACTTCACTGTTTAACAGAAAAACATAACAAGATACTTTGCATCTCTGGGTGTGTTTTTAAAATAAGATGGTTTCTGTGAAGAATTCCACACTTAAGGGGAGTATTAGTATTCAAGGAGCATATGTTTTATCATTAATCATTAATGAGACCAAAAACAGTTGCAGCAGGAAAGAATAAAGTGCTGATTTGAAGTTGAAAACTGAAATGACCATTTAAAAATGACATGAAGGCCAGAGCAAGTGAAGAAATTCAAAGGAATGTTCATAGGGCCACTTCTTTCAGGCATTTATCATTTGCTAATGTAAGGCTTTGACCTAAATTAAACCTTTGAAATCCCATTTCCATTATTTGAACGCCCTTCCTATCCAGTACAATTTTAATAGAAAGATGACTTGGCCACATTATCTCCCATACTCCCTTCCCTTGAAATGATTCTCTCCCTTTCCTCCTCCTAATACCGTAGTCCTCTTCAACACTTCTATAAGTCCCAATAAGCCAAATAAATGCCCTTTAACTTTAGCAGTTTCTTTTTAACCAAATCCCTTCCTCTGAACCTCTGGCTCATCCAGTTATATAGTTTGTAGAACTAAGTATAAATCTTCATTCACTGACATTGTGTATTCATTTACCCTTGTAGAGAATTTAGAGCTCAATCACCAAGGCTAAGAGGAGAAACTAAGAATTTAAGCTAAAAAAGCAATTATAAATACATTAAAAAATCAGCTAAGTAGCTAAGACTATGTAATTGGCTAAAAGTTTGAAGTTTGAGATTAAATAAATGATGGTAACTCTAAACACTGATGCTATGCAACCATTTACATTGGAATAAAGAGGGAGAGTAGGGGAGAAAAACAGAGATTAGGACCCAAAGAATTGATGGGGAAAACCCCATAAAAGTAAGAACAGTTCTAGCATGTGGCTCTTCAGAGGGACTAGCTGAGCTCCACGAGGGGGAAATGTCCTGGCTGCACCAGGATGTCAGGCTGTGTAGATCATCACACATAATACAATGTTAAACTGTTAACTGTTAAAACTGTTCCCAGGGAAAAGTTAGGAGTTTTGCTTCAGTTATGGAGGTGGAAGAATGAGAAGGCAAGGGTGGCTGATGAAGAAATTCAGATAAAACCCCAAAAAAGGGATTTTGAAAGCATGATGGGGTTCAGGTGCTCAGTGAGCAGTGGGGGAAGAAAAGAGTCAGGGTCAGGTCTTGAGAAAGTGTTGCAAGTTAGGAGACAAAGTAATGAGTCATAACAAATTAAAAGAAAACAGTGGGGGTGGGGGTGGAAGGCACTATTAAAGTATAAATCAGATTTTAATTTTTATGTATAAAAATGAAAAAATAAAAACATTTATAGAATGGATTAAAAAGTGCTACTATTAATAGCATTGGTGGTACTTTTCTGTAATAGAAGAAATGAAACTCAGAATAGTAATTGAGGTCCTAGTTTATGCCAAACACTGTGCCAAACCATGAGCTACAATGGTGACTCAAAACAAAAATACATTCCCATCACATACTCTAGCTTATAGTCTCAGAGGGAGACATACTCAGACACACACATAACACATACACCACATATAATCAAACAGGAAATTTACAACTGTGACAACTGCTGAGAAAAACACATGAGGAAGATAATATGAGAGCTTATAATAACAGGTTGCCTTGAATAGTCAATAGTCTTGGAAGAGTCACTGCAGCAAAAATGGTATGGCTTTATTAGGCAAAGTGGAAAAGCACCTACATTTGAAGCTGAGGGGAACAGTGGATAAGGAAAATACACAGAAGACAATGAAAATATAAGGATCAAATCTAGGTATCCTGAGGAATGTGTAGTTTTTATTTTATTCATAATTCAATCTGGTTGTGTCATTTATAGAAAACTGAAAAATGCTGACTTTAAGCTTTAAAGTCACTTCCATTAAGCTACTGATATACTGCTCTTCAGCCCATTTTCCCTGACCAAATTTTAGTTGCCTGAAGAGCATGTGGCACAATTTGTGGAATTTTTGTATTGCCACAATTGAAATATGTTTTTCCTAGTGTTTATTTATAGTAAGGACTATTTGGAAAGTTGATGCATACATTTTTATATGAAGTTAGCAGAAATAATTTGCTTTTACTAGGTGAAGAAAATCTTGCTCCACTCAAAAGTCAAGTATGCTACTTCTCAAAGCATGGTCAGTGACCATCTTCCCCCCAAGATGGTCAATGATCAATTGCAGATTAATTCATTTTTTCTCAGCGAGTACTCAAAAGGTGCACTCAAAAGTGTACTTTGTCAAAGCATACTCAAAACACAATTACTGCCCACAGGTCACTTATAGTTCAACACATGATTGACATTCTTGACAAAGAAGGGTAGGATAAAGGAACCATATGCAGTCATGCTCAATTATGTCTTATTTAAATCAGCACAAAACTGCTGTGGCATGAATCATTTAATTGTCATTTTACAGATTTGGAATCTTAATCTGGGCATATTTAAATATTTTAACAAATATTCCATAGCTAGTAAATAGTGAATGTATTGTAAGTTCAAATGTCACAGATGATTATTTATAGAATAAGTAGAAAATGCATATGATAATAATTTAATTAAAAAAATCTAAGTATAACCTCGAGTAGTATTACGTGTTTGATGCTGTTACTTCAGGAAATTACATATAGTTGAAAAAACCTTTTGAAACAGAAGGAGAAAATATTTTTGCAAATATGAAAATATTTAAAGAAGACTTTCCTCTTTGTTTTACTTCATTCAATATCTCTTCTTTTTTTTTTTTTTTGCACATTTCTATATTGTATCAAGTAATCTATGGACTAAAAAAGGAAAAATAAAATATTCCTATAGAATCATTCTAATCAGTAGTGTAAATTCCCCAGCTTATTTTAAATGAATCTATACTTGAAGACTAGTTGTTTATTTGATAGTTTGATTCATTCATTTTGTGACAAGTAAAGCAGCTATATCTATGGGTTAGGGCAGACCCCTAACCTCAATAAGCTTACTCAGAAACCAAATAGGTTATACACATATTTAATAATTGAAATTATGGGAATAGTACTATGAACTACTATCTAGTTTTTACAGTACAATTCTGTTAGCTAACAATGAATGAATATTTTTAGAAACGTAGAGAAGCCTCTTGAAATCTATTTTCTCATAGCAGTCAAAATAATTTTAGCCCAAGACACCAGGGTGTGTGAACTAGTGATCAATCTATCTCCATATTATTTCTCTCTCCAGTGTACTCCCTTCTCCTCTAACTGTATTCTCTTTAGGCTGATTAATAATAATAATAGCTGTTTGCTCATAGTTGATCTCAATCCAGAATTCCTCTTGGGGTGTATCTGCAAGTGTATTTGCCCTTATTATGTTCTGGCAGAATGTACTAGTACTTGATATTCTTCCATGACTGTGACTCCTTGGTAAAGAATAAGCTTCAAGAACAGGGAAAACTTTTTTGCAACAAAACATAGATCATGAGTATGACTCCTGGGTAAATAAGAATCTTAAGGAACAGGGAAAAACAAAACAAAACAAACAAACTTCTATGGAACTATTCATAGCTCTGTGGTGACTAAGGGCCTTTATTTCAGCCTGTGAGTTGATACACCACACTAAATATTACAACTGATCATGTGATCATTACTTGGTGAAAATCAGCAAATAAATATGGAATTCTAAGGACTATTCAGGTTTTCAGAATAATAAGACACATGATTACAGTTGGATTAAAAGAAAATAACCAGTTAAGTCTGTTTCTTCTACAGGAAATGTCCATTTCTTTATATATTTTTTTACTAGATTATTTAACAAAAGTGTACCCTCACCCACTAAGTAAATTAGATTTTTCAGAGAATGTAAATCATGTTGAAATGTTACATTCTTGACAATGAACATGTTTAATTGAATAATAATACAAATATTTAAAATTCTTCATAGTAGAGTTTCTGTTTTTGTTTTTGGCCATGCTGCGTAGAATGGGGGGTCTTATTGCCCCAACCAGGGATCAAACCTGCGTCCTCTGCAGTGGAAGTGCAGAGTCTTAACCAGTGGACGGCCATGGAAGCCCAGAGTTTCTGTTTTCAACCATTCGCTTTTCATATTTTCATTTTCTTTATACTTTATCACATGTCCTGAATTTTAATAGAATTAAAGTGCACCAACCAGCAAGCAACACCCATGTGTCTGGCACTTTGCACATTACATTTATTTTCTCAATAATATATTGATTACAAATATTTGATAGCAATAAGAAAATTTTAAAAGTACCCTTTAAATTGGCTAACCTGGTTAATTTCTTTAACAGGTGAAACATATATGATATACAACATATTTAGCTAAGTGCATATACTGAAATCAATTTTATTTCCACAGATGGTACATTTTGAGGGATTATACAGTCAAATACCTCTGTTTTACTCTCCAGCTCACACATCAAGGGCTCCCTGTTTGCTATTTAACTGAGAAGTCAGATCTCGGCTAAAATGTATAAAAGTATTATGTTAACTAGATTGTTTTCATAGAAGTTTATTCTAAAATTAACTTTTATATTTCCTCTCAATCTAGTTCAGGAGAAGTGGTCTATTCCCTTCTTGGAGAGTCCCTAAATCTCATTTTTCCCCCTTGAATTGAGCTGTTTTAGATTATACATGGATTCAAAGAAAACCAGTTAAGTTCTATTTATTCTACAGGTAAATACATTTCTTTATGTGTGTGTATTTGAACACACATATACACATATATGTATCTTTTTTTGTTTACTAGGTTCTTTATTTCAAGCATCTTTTCTGACCACAATGGCATGGAACTAGAAATCAAAACAAAACAAAAAAGAAATGAGAAAAAACAATTATGTGGAGACTAAACAACATGCTACTAAAAAAAAAAAAACGGTCAACCATGGAATTAAAGAGGAAATTTAAAAATACCTTGAGACAAATGACAGTGAAAACATAACTGCACAAATCTATGGAATGCAGCAAAAGCAATTCTTAGAGGGATGTTCATAGTGATACAGGCCTTCCTCAAAAAATAAGAAAAATATCAAATAAACAACCTAACCTACCACTTAAAAGAATTAGAAAAAGAAGAACAAACAAAACCTAAAGGCAGCAGAAGGAAAGAAAAAAAAAAGATCACAGAGGAAATAAACAAAATACAGATTAAAAAAAGGAATTAAAAAAATCAATAGAAAAATCAATGAAACCAAGAGTTGGTTTTTTGAAAGGGTAAACAAAATTGACAAACCTCTGGCCAGGCTCACCAAGAAGAAAACAGAGAAAACCCAAATAAACAAAATAAGAAATGAAAATGAAAGAGGGAAATTACACCTGATACCACAGAAATACAAAGAGAATACTATAAACAATTATATGTCAACAAATTGGACAACCTAGAAGAAATAAAGTTTCCAGAAACATACAGCCCACCAAAACTGAATCAAGAAGAAATAGAAAATTTGAACAGACCAATAACTAGAAGTGAAATAGAATCTATTAAAAAAACAAACAAAGAAACAAACCCCAAAAAAGAAACAAAACCTCCCTGCAAACCAAAGTCCAGAAACAGATGGCTTCACTGGGGAATTACACCAAACTTACAAAGAACTTATACCAATCCTTCTCAAACTCTTCCAAAAGACTTAAGAGGAGGGAATATTCCCAAAGTCATTCTATGAAGCCACCATCACCCTGGTACCAAAACTACACAAAGACACTAACAAAAAAGAAAATTATAGGCAAATATCTTTATTGAATATACATGTAAAAATTCTCAACAAAATATTAGCAAAATGAATACAACAACACATAAAAAAGATCATACACCATGACCAAGCTGGATTCATCCCAGGGTCACAATAACGGTTCAACATAATGCAAATCAATCAATATGGTACACCGCATCAACAAAAGAAAAGACAAAAACCACATGATCATCTCAACAGATGCAGAAAAAGCATCTGACAAAACCCAACATCTATTCATGACAGAAACTCTTACCAAAGTGTATACAGAAGGAACATATCTCAACATGATAAAAGCTATTTATGACAAACCAACAGCCAACATAATACCCAATGATGAAAAGCTGAAAGCCTTCCTGCTAAAATCTGGAACAAGACAAGGATGCCCACTCTCACCACCTCTCTTCAACATAGTCCTGGAAGTCCAAGCCACAACAATCAGACAAGAAAAAGAAGTGAAATGTATCCACATTGGAAGGGAACAGGTAAAACTGTCATTATATGCAGATGATATGATGTTATATATGGAAAAACCCTAAAGACTCCACAAAAAAATACTAGAACTGATAAACGAATTCAGCAAGATAGCAGGGTACAAGATTAACATACAGAAATCAGTTGCATTTCTTTATAATAACAATGAAATATAAGAAAGGGAAAGTGAAAAAGAATCCCTTTTAAAATTGCATCAAAAAATACTTAGGAATAAAGCCAACTAAGGAGGTGAAAGACTAATACACTGAGAACTGTAAAACATTGATAAAGGAAATTAAAGATGATTTAAATAAACAGAAAGATATCACATGCTCTTGGACCGGAATAATTAATAGTGTTAAAATGACCATACAACCCAAAGCAATCTACAGATTTAATGAAATCCCTATCAAATTACCCATGGCATTTTTCACATAGCTAGGACAAATAATCCTAAAATTTATATGGAACCATAAAATACCCAGAATTGCCAAAGCCATACTGAGGAAAAAGAACAAACCAGGAGGCATAACTCTCCCAGACATCAGACAATACTACAAAGTTACAGCAATCAAAACAGCATGGTATTGGCACAAAAACAGATCAATGGAACAGAATAGAGATCTCATAAATAAACCCACACACCTATGGTCAATTAATCTTTGATAAAGGAAGCTAGAATATACAATGGGGAAAAGATAGTCTCTTCAGCAAATGGTGTTGGTAAAGTTGGACAGCTGCATATAAATCAATGAGGTTAGAACACACCTTCACACCATACACAAAAATAAACTCAAAATGGATTAAACACTTAAATATAAGACATAACACCATAAAACTCCTAGAAAAGAACACAGTCAAAATATTATCTGACATAAATCATACCAATGTTTTCTTGGGTCAGTCTACCAAGGCAATAGAAATACAAGCAAAAATAAACAAATGGGACCTAGTCAAACTTATAAGCTTTTGCACAGCAAAGAAAACCATAAACAAAATAAAAAGAAACCTACAGATGGGGAGAAAATATTTGCAAATGATGCGACCAACAAGGGCTTAATTTCCAAAATATACAAACAGCTCATACAACTCAATAACAAAGAAAAAAAAAACCCAATCAAAAAATGTGCAGAAGGGCTTCCCTAATGGCACAGTGGTTGAGAGTCCGCCTGCCGATGCAGGGGACATGGGTTCATGCCCCAGTCTGGGAAGATCCCTCATGTCGTGGAGTGGCTGGGCCCGTGAGCCATGGCCACTGAGCCTGTGCATCCGGGGCCTGTGCTCCACAATGGGAGAGGCCACAACAGTGAGAGGCCCACATACTGCAAAAAAAAAAAAAAAAAAAAAATGGGCAGAAGACCTAAACAGACTCTTCTTCAAAGAAGGCATACAAATGGTCAATAGGCTCATGAAATGATGCTCAACATTTCTAATTACTAGAGAAGTGCAAATCAAAAGTACAGTGAGGTATGACTTCACACTGGTCAGAATGGCCACCATTAAAAACTCTACAGATAACAAATGCTGGACAGGGTGTGGAGAAAAGGGAACCCTCCTACACTACACTGTTGGTGGGAATGAAGTTGGTGCAGCCACTATGGAGAACATTATGGAAGTTCCTCAAAAAACAAAAATAGAGTTACCATATGATCCAGCAATTCCACTCCTGGGCATATATCTGGACAAAACTATAATTCGAAAAGATACATGCATCCTTATGTTCATGGTAGCACTACTTCGCCACCAATAGCCAAGACATGGAAACAACCTAAATGTCCATCAACAGATGAATGGATAAAGACGACATGGTACATATACACAATGGAATATTACTCAGCCATATAAAAGAATGAAATAATGTCTTTTGCAGCTACATGGATGGACCTAAATATTATCATACTGAGTGAAGTAAGTCAGAAAGAGAAAAAAAATACCATATGATATCACTTATATGTGGAATCTAAAATAGGACACAAATGAACTTAACTATAAAACAGAAACAGACTCACAGACATAGAGAACAGACTTGTGGTGGCCAAAGGGAGGGCCGGGGGAGGGCTGGATTGGGAGTTTGGGACTAGCAGATGCAGACTATTATATATAGAATGGATAAACAACAATGTCCTACTGTATAGCACAGGGATCTATATTCACTATCCTGTAATAAACCATAATGGAAAAGAATATGAAAAGTATATATATGTATTTACTCTATAAAAGTATATATATATATATATATAACTGAATCACTCTGGTGTGCACCTGAAACTAACATAACATTGTAAAACAGCAATAAAAAAAAAATGAAAAATAAAATTTAATGAAAAAAGTTTTCATAGGTTGATTCAGATTGTACACAGTGAAGATACAGTTATTATCTAATGGGTCATATTCATTTCATCAATGATCCAATGCTCTATAAAACTCTCCTTAAAAACTCCAACAAGATTATGCATTCCCTCAGTTCTACCTTTTGTAATTTAAACAAGCTATATCATTTCATATTCTATACCATATTTTAATCCACTTTTCCTTTCAGTTTTGTTCCCCCGCCAACCAAGAAAACTGTGAAGTCTTTGAGCACAGAGAATATATCTCATTCTCCTTTACTTCCCTAATATACAATATAATGCAATGGAAGGTACAATGATTTTGTATTGCATGGTTGAATAAGTGAATGAGTGAATGAAGTTCATCTTTATGATTATTAGACATCTTTCACATAGGTTGTTTCAGATTAATTTATTGAGGTATTTTACTCTCTCTCTTCTGAGTGGTGAGTTCCTCAGTGAGGGACTTGGAATGATTCATACAGAGTCAAATCCTGCACAAGGCCAGAGAAGTCCAGTGTCAAACATACATTTTCTTATTTGATCCTAAAAAAGCTGATTTTCAGCATGAGAATGTCTCATCAAAGTTTGATTCTGTTGCTTTGTTTCTTGCTTTATTTCCTTGTTTACTGTGCAGATAAGCAGAAGTAACCTAAACACCACTGAAATATATAGAAAAACACATCTTTGCTGCTGAAAATGAATCTTCTAAGTTTATTGTTGGCAAAGACTAGAGAAAGGCTTTAGATAATCTATGGTATTTTTGGCTATCTCCCGTGGGAAACTAAATACTATAATTTTTACAAACAGGTTTTCTCTAAACCATGAATATATTTTTTTCAGAACTGTTTGTATCATGGTCATTTAAAACTAAAGATGATTTTTTTTAAATGGCAACAGTGGTATGCCAGTGAATGTCATAAAGGATCCTAGACAACTTGCTCATAATACATTGCAGAATACACTAAAATTATAAAGTCTTTGTCTCTTCCTTTTTCACTCTTCCTGGATACTTTCTCCCAGATGTCTATGTCCTCCTACAAATAACTTTAAATCAGATATTAGTAAACCATTTTCGACATAGCCTCTACCACCGATTATCTTAAACTTCCTTTTCACTGAGTAACATTTTCAGTCTTTCAGCAGAGTTTCATTAGGTGGCAGGTGAAAATTAATTATATTGTACCAATTCACACCAATGCTATAATCAATGTTTGCTATTGTTGGAGCTATGAGACAGACATTTCTGATTGTTTTTGAAATAGAATATTTATTAAAAACAATAATCTGTAAATCATAAAAAAATTTAACACAGTTTAACAAAGTTAAATAGAGTTAATCAGTAAATACTGGAATGATGAATTTTTTTTTTTTTTTTTTTTGGAAGCGGTGGTGGAGGCTATGAATTTTGAGAGAGCCATTATTGGGAGTCTATCAAGGGCTGGCTATTCTAAAGGTTTTCTTGTTGTTGTCATTGTTTTGAGAGTGGGTCTTTGCTCTTTCCTTCCTTCCTTTCTGATTGCACAGTTTCTGAGAAGTTCTAAGCCTTTTCAGCTCTCTCTAAGGAGGTATAGCAACAGACTACAGGTAGAGTGATATAGATAAAACAGAGCTTAGGGTGATCTTACATAGTTTATATGTAAGATAGGTGTTTGTATTTCAAGAATTCCTTATAAATTGTTCTTTAATGTCTTACTTTATTAAAACAATTATATTTGTAAGTCATTAACTATAAGCAATGACACAATATGGAAGTATAATCATAATAAATTTTTGAATACAAACTTCCACTTAAATTGAGAATGTCGAAGTAGCAATGCTATTTTACATATTATAAACATGTACTTTGTGTTGTTTTATTGCAGTGTTAAACTGTTAACTGCAGTGTTAAAACTTCTATTTTTATTGTTTTTCAATTTTCCCCATTGTGATATTTTATATAGGTTAAATTTGTATGACATATACATTTTATATATTTTGGTATAATTACATTACATATTATATAATAGAGTATGCATTACATATCAAATAGCATTTTATATGTTTGCTATATGTATCACATATATTGTAAATCTTTGCTATAATTTGTGCTCCCTACAGTATGTGCTCATGCTGTCAGAAATACTTCACATTTTTAATTTAATATTCACAACAATCTTAAAGAATAGAGAGCTACCAGTATTTTCCCACATTTCATAGGTAGTATACTGAGGGACAGAGAGGTTGCATGCATTGGTCAAGATCTCCTAGAATACTAGAGGGAAGCTGGGCATCAAACTCGGCTACCTGTCTTCTAAGAACATGCCCTAACCACTATTCCATACCATATCATATCATATATGCCGATATAATAGCATAGACATAATTAGTTTGACTGCAAGCAATATTTTTAAATGCATGTATAAGAGATTATTTATTATATATTTAATCTCTTGCTGAAAAAATAGTTCATGCAAAATTTGATGCAATCTCTTCAACAGGTAAGAAAGCTTAGAACATTGAAAAGGTGGCACTAATAAACACAAACACTATATTTCTAGCATAGGCTTATACATGATGTCCAGACTTGCTCCCTTCCCTGCCATTTAAAGCAGGCCATTCTTTATGATTAGTTAATATATCCAAATGTAGTTATATGAATTTTCTTTTTCTATTTAAAATCTTAAGATATTGATTTCTCTTTCTGACCTCTACATTATTTTGCAAGAAGTAAACTCCTAATAAGTATGAGAATGACTTTGAAAATTGAGATCTTTCAATGTAACTAATTTAAAATCACTGGTAAACCCATATGTTGATTATTTTAGTCTAGGCACAGAGTCAATAGCAATCTTGAGGCTGAACATCAAACTGCCTCATTCAGTATTAAAGTAGTCCTGTTGATTTGCTAAAGGACAAACTGAACATGCTTTGTTTAAGGCACCTTCATAGACAATAGTTTGATACTGTTTTGCTTGCTTGATTTCAATAAACATTTTATCTTTTTATTGCAAAGTTAAACTTAGCATGTGCTTTCAAAATCGTTTATATATAATAAAATTCCAATAATGCTGCAAGGTTAAGCCCTAGTACAAACCATAAATAGCAGAGTTCACATACTATAATGTCATTAGAACTCTTCCTTCTCTGAAACTTGTCATATGATCATAATTGTTTCAGAGTCATAGTTTCTCAAAATGACATTTAATGTGTAATAAAACCTTAGATATTTTTACTATTCAGTTAGTATACGCTAATTTTTAATGGAAATTGATCTTATATACCCTGATTATCTGGGGAACAATGATTAGTGGCCAGATTGAAGATATCACATTACAGATCTATCAGATGGCAAAGGTTTTCTCAGAAATAAATTTCAAAACTGATCAATAATCTCCATAATAAGGAAATGGGAATAGTTTCTGTTCTCAAATAATAATGGCTCATGATGTTTTCTTTCCATAACAATTGTACAATGATTAAAAAAAGAAGTATTAATTTTAGAAGTCACTTTAGCATTATCCCAAAGCATTAGGAAAAAGTGGCACATGTACAGAATTTAATATAAGTACTGGCGTGTAGCCATCCAATATGTATTTTCATTGCTATTTCTCATCTTGATGCTATTGTTGCTGTTTCTAGCATTCCTATTTACAAAAGGCAAATAAATAATTATTAGAAGCATGAAGAATAAGTATCTATTGCTAGTTATTTGAAAGCATATAGACCTTTAATTTTAATTTGCATTATGTAGGTGAGAAGACATTAAATTACTCCACTTTGCTGAAGATTTTTAAAACTTCCTGTACTTCTCTGATTCCTAAATGTTAAAAGTTTCAAATATAGAACATACTTACTTTATTGTGTAATTTGAAACTACATAGTGTCAGAAAATATATAGAGTATACAGTGTTAAGGCTCAATTCAATTTCCAAAGGAAAATCTCTAAGTATTCTACTAATATAAGATCTTTTATGGTAAAACTTATCTTCAAATCATGTAAATGATACAATTCAGATATTCTACTTGTTTTCAAGATTGTTTCTTCAGATATTTTATGGTTCTCAAATGCAGCTACAATTTGTGTATATATGTGTGAGGTATATGTGTGGCTTCTTACATCACATAGCATAAAGTATATTTTATTTAACTCCATTAAATACCCTTTGCTTTAATTTTTTTCAAGTGATTCAATTTTTATCCAAATTCTAGGAGTTATGTGTATAGTTATATAAAAATTTTAAAATATTTTCATATTTTGCCTACTGTTCCTAAATTTAATTTACTACTGTGTAAAAAAAGTTTATGAATTATTAATGAAAAATTTTAAAGACATATTGTTATAAAGTAACACATTATTTAGATTCTAGAATACAGCCTGACCACATCAAAATGCTATAGTGTAAGCATCAATTCATGTCTCAGTCTAACAAGATATATTAAAAAATGCCTCATCACAGCTCATAAACATTCTGCCCATCTGGTTTGCCCTCTGCTATCAAAAGTCACCAAAAAACAAACAAAAATATCTCTCCTTTGGGAAGCAATCGACACAGATGCTGGGTTATCATTCATTCATTCATTCACTTAGATATTTACTGGATGCCAGAATCACTGTTCTCGGCACCTGAAAGGCATCACTGAACAAAACAGATTGAAAAAAAAAAAATCTTGCCCAGCAGAGTTTACAGAAGCAGCATAATAAACAGTAAATTGTATAGCAAACTAGAAGGTCAAAGTAGTATTGAAGGGGACAAAAGGGAGCAGGGATAAGTTGAATCACATACACCAATCTGTGAGGGGATAAGGACAGGTCACAATTTTAAAAAGAATGATTCAAGTGGGGCCTCTGTGAGAAGATGACATTTATGCAATGACTTGAAGGAGAAGAAGGTGGATACCTGGAGAAAATTTTCTTCACGTGGAGGGAACATCCAGCTCAAGGGTTTATGGCTGGGACTTACCTGAATGTTTGAGGCACATCAAGGAGATGATGTAGGTGAATCAGTGATTAAGGAAGAAATAGTAGGAGATTAATTCAGAGAGCAAACTGAGGACCTGATTGTGGTCAAATGCTGTATAGCACTGTGAGGGTCTTGGCTTTGACTCAATGAAATCGGGAGATTTTGGAGGATTTTAAGCAGAGGAAAGGCTTGATCTGTCTTTGAAGGATCACACTGGCTGACATATTGAACATGGTTTGTAGGAGAATGAGAATAGAAGCAGGCTGACTAGTTTAAAAAGCTTAGCCAGGATGGTAGCATTAGAATAGCAGTACAAGTTTTGAAGTAGTGGTAAGACTTTGGACACAATTTGATGGCTTGGAAATAGGATGTGAGAGAAAAAGAAATAAAGGAAGCTTGACTTTTTTGGTTTGATTAAATAGAAAGATGAAATGTTCATTAATTGAGATGGGAAAGAGTAAACCATCAAGATTTCTGTACTATGCCAGATTACCACCTTTTATTTACATCAAATAATATGATTATGAAAATTAATTTGATAAATAGTATTGACTCTTCTTTGAAGTCTACCAATACTTATTTTGTAGATGCTGGACATTACGTTTTGTTAGCACTTTGAAGATGTGCTATTTCCATGACGTAAATGAGCAATTAACTAATGGGTTGGTAAGACTTCTATATGATTTTTATCTAGGTTATAGATCCACAGGGATATTATTGATCACAGGCTCAAGTAGTCTCATTGGTACTGTCTGTTTAAAATGCTTATATTTCACCTTCAAGCTAGCTGAGAAAAATAAAACTTTCATTAGAATACTAATCAGTGTGCTGGAGACCTCTGTAGGGAGACATTAAATGTGTGCTTTAAATTTAACAAGTATTCTATTTGAAGCACATCATCACCTTTGTCATGATATATGTGTCTCATTTACTAATATGTAATGAAAAAGTGCTTGAAACAAAATACTTCTGGAGATTTTGTTTTGCTACTTGAAATCATCTTTTGGTAAATTTTATTAATTTCAATATTGTGAATGACAGCTGGCATCACCTCACAATCTAATATCCAATAGTTAAACATGGAACAAAAGGAATGGCAGAAAGTAGAATAAACTATAAAAATACTATTCCCACATAATCAGAACTTTTGTCTATTGCAAATTATGGAGATAAAGTATATCTTTAAAAACCTAGAAAAACTTAAATGAGAGGGGTATTCAATAAAATACAATTAATAAACAGCTGCTAATATCCATGTTAAGATGATGCCTAGAAGCCTACTGACTTCCTGCATGAAAGATAAAGGCACTTTTAAAATGTCAAAAAAAAATCTTGGAATATTCTCTTATATTATTTCATTTACTATTTACATGAAGCTATAAATTTTGTGAGAGAACTTTCACTAGGGGGAGATTTCTGTAAAATTTCTGTAAAGGGAAAAAAGTATTATATATATGTGTGTATACATATATATATATATATATACACTCCTCGATGAAGCTTACCCAGATTTTATACTTTCTCCATCTGGCTCAATAATTCTGGGCACAAGTATGTTTAAAGCAAGTGATACTGTTTGCCCAACAGAAATCTATAGTCATCAACCTCATTTCTATTTCTGCCTTCCACAGTTGGGCCAGAGAGTTTTGCTTAAGACTTAAAAAAAAAAAAGAAAGAAAGAAAGAAAAAAGAAAACACTGTAATGTGACTATGTTTTTATCTGTATACATTTTCCAAAAAGAACCTGTAATATTATCCAAAAGTACTGGGAATATTAAGGGAAGGAAGAATAAAAGATTTCTTTCTTTAGGAGGGTGCTTAATCAATTAGAGAGAAGCTAATAACTAGGAATAAAAACTTCTCTTTCAAACCACTAAAATAACTACCTACCTGAAAAAAGCTATCTTTTTAATATGTTCCTCTGTGGCTTCTATCAAGAAACACTTCTTCACCTACTGATAGTTTCATATGTACATTTGATGTTAAAAAACTATTCTAGTTCTATATATATCCTAACATTTTATAACATTTTAATTTAGATTGGCTTAATCAGTTCTTAAAATTATGATTCTCTAACTGTTATGTAACACAAGTTATCATCAAGTATGAATCAGTTGTTTCTCCATATGACTTTTAAATGCAGTCTTCATAATCTATGTATTTAATATCATTTACTAAAGTTGTACCCACCCTATTCCTACCCACTTGGTACATGAGCACTAATTTATTTAGTCATTCGATATATTTTTAAGCATTTAATATATAGTAATTTCCATGCTAGTTGCTAGAGATACAGCAATGTAAATGACAGACATAATGCTTGTCCTAACAGAGCTTAAAATATGCAGGACAAAAGGATCTTATACATATAATTAAGAATAATCTCTTACTTTTGAAGTTAAATACTGGGAAGATAGATATATAACACGCCATGAAGTGTGTATAGGAAAGGTAACTTATTCTGGGAAATTTCAATAAAGTTTCCCTAAGGAAATGGCATTTTAACTGAGAACTGAAATATAAAGTTATGTAGGTTGAGGCAACAGTACATGTGAAAAAAACGTAGACGGACCTATCTAAAGAGGTAAGATAATTTTGTTTCTTTTTAAATAATTGGAGTCAACAAGCTAGACAGAGGCTACATATTGGCATGATTCCAACTGTGTAACATTTTGGAAAAGGCAAAACTATGGAGACTAAAAAAATCAGTGGTTGCCAGTGGTTGGAGGGAGGGAGAGATGAATAGAAGGAACAGAGGATTTTCAGGGCAGTGGAACTACTTTGCCTGATGCTGTAATGGTGGATACATGTTATTATAAACTTGTTTAAACCCTTAAAATGTACAGCAGCAATAAGGGAACCCTAATGTAAACTATGGATGCTAGGTGATAAAGATGTATCACTGTAGGTTCATCAATTGCAACAAATATATCACTCTGATGAGGATGTTAATAAGGAAGGAGGCTATGCAGTGTAGTAGCAGGGGCTATATGGGAAAACTCTGTATCTTCCACTCAATTTTGCCGTGAATCTAAAACGGCTCTGAAAAATAAAGTCTGTTAAAAACAAAAACAAAAACAAAACAAGTCTAGGGGCTTCCCTGGTGGCGCAGTGGTTGAGAATCTGCCTGCTAATGCAGGGTACACGGGTTCGAGTCCTGGTCTGGGTGGATCCCACATGCTGCGGAGCAACTAAGCCCGTGAGCCACAACTACTGAGCCTGCGCGTCTGGAGCCTGTGCTCCGCAACAAGAGAGGCTGCGATAAGTGAGAGGCCCGCGCACTGCGATGAAGAGTGGCCCCCACTTGCCACAACTAGAGAAAGCCCTCACACAGAAATGAAGACCCAACACAGCCCAAAATAAATAAATAAATTAATTAAATTTTAAAAAAAAGGTAGTCATCTTTAAAAAACAAAAACAAAAACAAAAAAACAAGTCTAGGCTAAGGGGTCATAAAAAGAAGAAGAGAGAGAACTGTTCTACTAATAGAGACAAAATTTTAATAAATATTTTAGACTTTAAGAGAAATGGGAAACCATAACATAGTTTAATTAGCACAGTGACATGTACAGGTTCTTATCCTACTCTGGGAGCAGAGTAGTGAATGGATTGGAGGTGTTGAGGAAGAGAAAATAAAGGAAGATCAGTTTCAAGAGGCTGCTATACTAGACAGAAAGAGAAATGAAAGCTGAAGACACTGGGAATTAGATTAATAGATATGTGAGATAACCAGGAGGAAGAACACAGAATTTAGAGAGGAAAGGGGGTGAGGCACAAGGGACTGAGTGGAGTCAAAGATGACAGCCGATATTCAGGCTTCTCAGCAGTGTTTTTGCTGGTGGCATTGGCCAAGCTAAGGGAACACTGTAGAAGAAGCTAGCTCTGAGGAGGGAAGGGGAGAGCCCATTATGTTTTAGTATTGATTATTAGGAATCCATGCACAGCGTACTAGCAAATAAAAACCACGGAGAGGATCTGAAGTTGAAAATTAAAAGGAAGGACTTCAATAAGAGCTTTGTTCTAGAGGAAGAAGCTCCGAACCAGGTATCTAGATGTATCAATGGCATCTAATGACCTTAGGCAAGACATTTAATTACACCAAACATTACTTTTTTTATCCGGAAAACATAGAAGGTTGGAAATGCAATTTAATCTTCTTTTTGCTACTATCGAGCTAAGATTGAATCATTTCATCCATTTCAGTTTCTTAATTTCCATAAAGAAAAACTGGAAATGTAATCAAACACTATTGTGTATTTGAAAGTTACTGAGAGAGTATATCTTAAAAGTTCTTATCATAAGAAAAAAATCGTAACTTTGTATGGTGATGAATATTAACTAGACTTATTTTGGTAATCATTTTGCAGTATATACATATATCAAATCATTACGTTGTACACCTGAAACTAATATAATGTTATATGTCAATTATATCTCAATTAAAATTTGTAACAAATTAAGAATATCATTTAGGACTCATCTCCACGTCAAACCCATTTTAACATACTTGATGCTTTACCCTGTTGCTTGGAAAAGGGTTCTGAAATCATGTCCAAGCACAACAGAGGTCTCTTGATTCTCTCTGAGTGTGGGAGGAAAAAGTGGGGAAATATAAGTCCAGTGTGAACAATTTCTGGACAAGATTTTGTGTTTCCATCTCTTATTTTTATGATATGTTTATGAGTCTTTATATAAATTTTAGACAATTCCAAGTTCATGGAACCAAATAAAGAACTGCATACTGTATAAGAGGAAATATTTTTAAAACTGAAGAGCACCAAGTACATCATTATCTGTCACCAAGTTTACGAGAGGTTACAAACATGGTTGCCCCTAGCAACAAGACTACTTGTATCTAAGGGAAACCTTCTATTGCAGTGCAGTTTTATTTCTACAGAACTCATCATGAGGGAAGATGAGACAAATTGCCCCATTTGTGAATAATGGAAGAAGATAGTCTTTTCATCCTGTCCCAGTTTGTTGTCAATTATCTAATTCTTTTTTTTTTTTGTATGTTAGAATCATCTGTAAAAAGACATGGAATAGAACTACAGAATCATCATTTATTGATTATATGACAGTATCTTCTTAATTTTTTTTTTGAAATAAGCAAAACAACATATAAAACTATAACATACATAACAGAAATAAGACTCACCTGAATAGCATCCTAAGAATTAACAGGCATTACTATCTGAACCCATGGATCGTAAATAAAATTGCCAGAGGAGTGTGTGTGTGTGTGTGTGTGTGTGTGTGTATGTATATATGTGTGTGTGTGTGTATATATATATATATATATATATATATATATATATATATGTGCTTGTGTGACAGATTTTATCACTATGCAATGATTTGTTTGCTCACTCAATCCACAACATGAAAAGCAAACCATACGTGTAATTCTGTGTAACAATATACAGCTTATTTCTATATGCAAACTATAAATATAATACAGAGAAGCTTTGATTTCACTCTGCAGGAAGGAATAAAGTCCTTAGTCAGGTTTGTGTAGGAAATATATGTATATTTTCCTGTTTGACTCCTGTATTTGTTTTTTTGGCTTTTTTTCTCCTTTAAGCGTACTTAGTGTTATTTTGTGGCTCAGGTTATTTCCATCCCATGCCAGAGTGTGCTGGGTTATGCTTTTCTAGGTAGGAGTGTCCCGGTATCTAATTTATACTAATAATGTTTATTTTTTTCTTATCCTTCAAATAACTTTTCATAATTTCATTTTCTAGCATTTTCATCTTTGCCTTTGCTCATTTTACACAATTTATCCAACCTCTCTCATCTTCTCCCTCTACTTTTCAGCTATTAGAAAACATCTATTTATTCTCTGAATACCTTTCACCCAGGTCTCTCTCATGGGCACATTTTCATTTTCAGCTGATTAGTAGGCCTAATAACTTGAATGGATCAAAGACACATTAAGGTTAACATGTACAGAAAACAATTCATTATCATTTTCCTCAAGTTGCTTTTTCTTTCATATTCTCATTTTTTTGTGTCATAATCCTAGGTGTCATTTTTGATGGTTTGCTCTAAATCTCTGTTCACAGTATATGCAAAGCTGGGCCAAATCTACTTCTGTAAAGATCTCTGGAATCCTTTTTCACCTGCACTGCCCCTATCCCGTTCCCCCCCATTATCTTCTTTGGCAGGGGTTACTGTGACAGGATTCTAATAGAATTTATACTTTTTAGTCTAATCTCCAATCAATCATTTTCCATATAGCAGAATCCTCTTTACACAAAGAATGTTAAGTCAGTCCTCATCTTAAGGTCCTATTTAAAGTTTAAATTCCTCCTTACGTTTTCAACTAGTGTCCCTAATCTTTTAAATATTTCAGTTTCTAATTCTCTGGCCCATGTTTACCTCTCCAACATTATCTCTTGCCATCAGCACAACCCCCCACCTTTGCCTCTCTAGTGTATCATACATATGTACCATAACAATTTGCATCTCAGCCTGTATCCCACATTACTATCTATAACAATGTACCAAAACATCTAGTTCCTCAAGTGACTCACTCTAATCTCTGGACCTTACTCCAAGCTGTTCCCTCTGCTTAGAACACTTTCCTCACCCATTTCCCTTCTGTTTGACCAAATCTTCTTTCTCCTTCCCTACCCTGCTTATATGACTCTTCCTTTAGAAAACTTCTCATCAACTTCCCCCCACCCAGTCTGTATGTATTAGTTGCACTTCATTTCCATGACAACAGTGTTGACAACTACTGCAGTATTTACAATCTTCATTGTAACTATGCTTTTACTTGTCTTTATCTTGTACTCTCATAAGAGTTCTATCATCATTGCACACTGAATGATTTTTGAGATTCTATTTTTTAACCATTCAGGTCATCATATATCATATCCTATTGGGACTATTATGTTAATTGATTCCTATATTTATACCACAAATTATGATGGATTCAGATCAACAATATATTCCACAGGTCATACAGTTGAGTATATATTTTGTGGGAACTTTCATACTGGTTAATTTTCTATTTTATGAAATATAGCCATGATAAATGATTATAACATTTGTTATTTATGGAGACAGAGACCATAAGTATATTAAGAGGATTTTGATATATAATTTTCAAACTGCTTTCTAAAAACAATATGCCAAATTGAATGATCAATTACAGCATAAGCAAATGCTATCTTTCACTGTTTCCTCAACAGGAGGGATGTTATTTTTAAAATATTGGCTAATTGGGTAAAAATATAGAATGTTTAATTTTCTCAGTTTACTAAAAAAAGAACATATTAATCTGTTTTCCTTAATTTCTATTTTATTCTTTGTTGTCTATTGCCTCATTTACATATCTATTTGTTGAATTGTAGTGTGATACTTGTTAAGTTTTATAACTAATTTAAGTATTGAGGGACATAACTTTCATCTGGGTTATGTACACTTAAAATTGCCCTGAATATCTTCTTTAGATTTGATTCTTTGGTTTGCATTTATGTGTAGACATTTAATTTGTGTGCTAGTGTGAGTATATGTGTGCATATTCAACAGTTTTAAATTTTTTTATCCAGCTTTATTGAGATATAATTGACATACAGCATTGTATAAGTTTAAGGTATACAGCATAATGATTTGATTTACATACATCATGAAGTGTATCACAATAATTTTAGTGACCATCGATCAACCTACATAGACACAAAATTAAAGAAATAGGGGAAATTTTTTTTCTTGTGATGAGAACTCTTAGAATTTACTCTCAACTTTCATATATAACACACAGCAGTGTTAATTATATTTATTGTGTTGTACATTACATCCCTAGTACTTATTTACCTTATAACTGGAAGTTTGTACCTTTTGACTGCCTTCATCCAATTCCCCTTCCCCACGTTCCCCACCTAGGATAACCACCAATCTTATCTTTTAAAATGAGTTTGTTTTTGAAGTATAACTGACCTATAACACTGATAGTTTCCTGTCACACAACATACTGTAACTAGACTTACTGTGGTGATGAGTTTGAAATGTATAGAAATATATTCAATTTCTTCATTGTATATATTTACTAACTTAAAAAAATTACCCATTATCTTCTAGTTAATTTTCCAATACAAGGTGCCAAGTCAACTGAATAATCAGAAGGGATCAAAAGAAATTCTTATCCTTACCTCACACTTTAACAAATATTAATTCCATATGGATTATAGAGCTAAATCTAAAGGATTAAAAAATAAAGTTTTAAAAAATAAATGGATTATAGTCTTGTGATTTGATTATGCCAATTTATTTTTAAACAGAATGGAAAATCTCTTTCTAAAAATGAGAAAATAATACATCAGATTCTATTAAAAGTCAAAAATTGCTATCAAAATAATAACACAATAACATGGTTTATTCTCATGAACATAACTGGAAACAAATCTGATACAAAAGATATTATGTGATTCTACTTACATAATGTTCAAAAAAAGGCAAAACTAATCCATGATTTTAGAAGGCAAGATTATGACTACCTTTTGTAAGTGTTGCTTAGAAGGAATAGTATGGAGGCATTCTGGGATTGTGGTATGTTTTGTTTCTGGATCTGGTTGCTAGTCACATGGGCAGCCTCATATTTTGAAAATCAATCAAATATACACTTATGATTTATGAATTTTTCCTGTTAAATGTTATACTTCAATATCATTTTAATAAAACTAAATACTGTTCATATATACAAGAGTATAGGAAATAAAGTATATGTGCCACTATTACTTTTAAAATATCTACATTTAAATGTATAAATATATAAAGAAGAGATGCAAATAAGATATTACAACAGGATGCTTGTTTCAACTTAGACATTCAATGTACTTTGCTTTGACTATAAAACTGTTGTTTTTGACAACAGTGATTATGTTTTGGGTAGTAACAAAGAGAGATTCCAGCATTTTTATTTTATATGACACATGCTTAAGATGTTTAATGAATTCCTCAAATGCTGATAATGTGTTTATAGTAATTTCTTCCTGCTTTTAAAAGAGCTAATATCAAATAACTGTAGAGAATTTTACATTTTGACTGACTGATGAACGGGTATTATGACTAGTATTGCTGATTAGAATATCTACAAATCAAATGCCAGATGCATACAGATAAATAATTTTAATTATAAAATTTGTTTTAAT
Organism: Lipotes vexillifer; assembly: GCF_000442215.2. Taxonomy (NCBI): domain Eukaryota; kingdom Metazoa; phylum Chordata; class Mammalia; order Artiodactyla; family Lipotidae; genus Lipotes; species Lipotes vexillifer. Next base: position 1,068,634 of record NW_006774670.1, read on the forward strand.
ATTTCACACCCGCAATGAAACATTTAGACACATACATGTGTGTACACACACAAGACAATATACAGCATAACCATGCTTACATGTCATCATAAGAAACCTTTTATTCCTCTTTTTAAACAAAAGCAACATGGAACTGGACAAATCATATTATTCAATTCAAGAAAAGGAAGTCAAAGAAGTAAAATAAAATACAGTTGACCCTTGAAAAATGAGGGGGTTCAACCCCTGGCAGTTGAAAATCCTTGCATAACTTCACAATTGGACCTCTGCATCCAATGTTCCTTATCAGTAGATTCAACCAACCATGCATCATGTAGTACTGTAGTATATATTGAAAAAAACACTTGTAAAGTGGATCTCCAAAGTTCAAACACCTATTGTTCAAGGGTCAACTGTATTCCTACTGAAGCTTGGGTCCCAAGTCCCAAAATCACTTCAGCTAACTATCCTGAATTATGTCTCAGACTCCATTTGCTTGAAGAGGTTTGACTTAAACAGTCAGCTTCTACCCCAACTCTAACCCAAATCGTAACTTTGAAACCATGCCATCCCAGGGTTGGGAAGAGTAACAAGTCAAAGAACAGAAACCGAAGTAAGAGGACATTTGCCATAGTGCCTACGAAAGGAGGGGTCTAGAGTACATGTCCAGTGACATCTTGATAAAGTGAAGTACAGCAGCCTCCAAACCTATTTTAATTTTTCTGTCTATTAGAAAGAAAGAGTAAACCTTAAAGGGAAAATAATAAATAATGATGGCTCAGTATTTCATGAAAAAACTGCTTGGGACTTTAACAGTTGAAAGTGAGAGATTCAGAACAAAGCAGAGGGAATAAAGACAGATTCTATCTTCCATATGAGAAAATACATCGGCCTGTACCATACTTACAGCTCTAAAAGAGTAAGAGATCACAAAAAGAGAGATAAAATAAATTTTTACATGTTGTGACTTTTACCCTTTAACCTATTTGAAAGCTTTAACCCATAAGACTGTTTTCTAGTTTGAATTTTGGGAATTTGATCAATAAACTTTGGCTTTCCTCCACCCAGTGGCATGGAGTAAAGAAGTAGGAGAGGCTTTGGCATTCTCATTTCCCGAACATCTCATTTCTCATTTTCACTTACTTTAAAACTACTGTTAGTGGTGACTGGGATGGGGGGAGAGCTATATTAACTATGAAATTAATTTTATAGATATAAATAATTTGATAAAGTAATGATATAAATTATTCATTCATTTATGACAAATGTGCTAAATACATATGCATTAAGGATAAAAACATACTTATATGGGGCTTCCCTGGTGGCGCAGTGCTTGAGAGTCCGCCTGCCGATGCAGGAGACGCGGGGTCGTGCCCCGTTTTGGGAAGATCCCACATGCCGCGGAGCGGCTGGGCCCGTGAGCCATGGCCGCTGAGCCTGCGCGTCCGGAGCCTGAACATACTTATATGTCTGATATATTTATGAAATGTAAATGATATAAAAACACTGCATGGATATAAAATACAGTATATATTGATAAGCTACAAAAGATAAGTTCAGTTTAAGATATTTATTTATTTATTTATTTATTTTGGCGGTACGCGGACCTCTCACTGTTGTGGCCTCTCCCGTTGCGGAGCACAGGCTCTGGGTGCGCAGACTCAACAGCCATGGCTCACGGGCCCAGCCGCTCCACAGCATGTGGGATCGTCCCAGACCGGGGCACGAACCCGTGTCCCCTGCATCAGCAGGCGGACTCTCAACCACTGCGCCACCAGGGAAGCCCAGTTTAAGATATTTAATATATCATGTAAAACATAGGATGCTCAGAAATAATTGAAGGAATAAAGACCTAAAAGGAAAAATGTATTATTTTCCCCCAAACACCTATCTTTCATGAAGATGAAAGTCTTTGTTTTAGAGCAAAACTATCAAACAAAAAATTGCCTTCATCAAATTATATTCTTCTAAATATTCTTATTTCTTCTCAGGACAGGGTAAAAAACTACGAATAAGATTTTGAAGTATTTTTATGGTGACAAATCTGGGTGGGCTTCCTTTGGGACTTTTGTGAAAAGTAGGTGACCAGATGAATCTATGTAACCTTTGAGGAACACAGCATGAAGCTACCAATGGAGAAGGCAGGTAAAAGAAAAGGAAGGTGAATCAATAGATTTTTGTTGATAATAAGCATCTGTTCTAAATCCCAGTTATTTTTTTTTTTGCAACATGGTATGTCCTTAGAAGTTGAACTGAGAGTCTAGAGGATGTCTGGTAACATTTCCCTTTAAAATAAGGCAACCTGAACTTAATAAATTTACCTCTTCTGGAAAAAAAAAAGGAAACTATTAGGCTGTTATCTATGATTCTCAAGTCAGTCCCATTGCAATCTGTATGCACCATTCTCCGTATCACATTAGACAAATGGAACATGTAATGTTTACAAAGTTCCTAGAAAAATATGTCTAAAATATTTCCCTAGCGTTTGTGAGAGATAATGTGTCTATAAAAGTAAATCGAGGTCCCAGAACATTGAAACTTCCTTAAATAACATAACGTCTACTTTAAAATAAGTTGAAATAAATTAAACTACATTAAAAGAGGTTTATAAGGGGTCAAAATAGAAAAAAAATTAAACAAAATGAAAATATTTACAAACTCCAATATAAAGTCATGAAATATTAAAATATTCCTGTAGTTACATGATATAACATGAGAATAAACCTGTAAAAATATTAAAAAATAAAATTATTTTTATGTATAAGTTCAAATATTGTCTAATTTTACCAAAGAGACTATTATGAAAAATATTGAACTACAAATTTATAAGCGTATTTCTGTATATATATATGTGTGTGTGTGTGTGTGTGTGTATATATATATATATATATATATATATATATATATATATATATATATATACAGTTGCATTATACATGCATATATGAACACACATGTATCCAGAATGGCTTCCACATAAAGGTGTACATCATTATCTCCACTTTATTCTATTTATAGGAAGCAAGATATTATATAAAGCCAGCCCACACTCAAGAGGAAGGAATTACATTTCTACATTTTTAAATGAGAAATATTAAAGAATTTGTGGTTATATTTTAAGGAAAGAAGGAAGGGAGGAAGGGAGGGAAAATGGGGAGAAAAGAGAGAGAGAAACAGAGAGAAAGAGACAACAAGCAGCAAGCTACAGTAAAGGTGACAATGTAGGTAAATATATAAACACATGGTGTGATACAAAAAACTACACTAGTTTTTGAAAGTAATCTGATAAATCCCTGAGAGAACTGACCATGTTGTTTTTTTATAATTCTACTCCATTTCTTAAACAGCAATATGTAAAGAAATATGTATATAAGATGACTGACACAGCATTTTATGCATAGAAGATATTGGTAATAACCATAACTCATTTATTCAGCAACTGTATGATAAAGGTTAAAAGAAATGAACCTAGGTAAGGTGTAACAAGTTCTGATGATTGTATTTTAGAATTATCAGGGAAGACCTCTTTGATTAGGTGATATTTCAGCTAAGACATAAATGAAATGACAGATCAAGCCATGCAGATATCTACACAAGAATTACATCAGCTAAACGACAAGTCTAAATACCCAAAGGCTAGAACATGTTTGGTGTCTCCAAAGAAGTGTTAAGTAGAGAGGTAGAACGGGAATAGAGGAAATGACAATAAAAATGTTATGAAGTGAAATCTGAGGAGTAATGGTGTGTGTGTTGGGGTGGCGGGGGGCAGGAGTCACACATATGTAGGGATGGGATCTCAATGGGTGAAGGAAAATGAGATCCAGGTAAAATGGGAGGCCCCTTAAGAATGTGGAACACGGGTATTAAGATGTGACCTGATTAATATTTTCAAATATCACTGCTGCTGTTGTATAAAGATTTTAGGAAACCAAGAGAAAAGCAGGGAGAACCACTAGAGTACTATTGCCATATTCCAGGTGGAAAATGGTGCTGTCTTTGACTAGGAAGTGGTAAAAACTGGTTGTATTACAGATAGGTTTCTAAGTTAAGAGCAGAATTCTTAATAAATTGTTGCAGGATGCAAAAGAAAGTGGGAAGTCGAGGAAGATTTAAGGGATTTTGGTCTGACAACACAAAGAACAGAGCTGCCATTTATTGAACTGGGGAAGATAATGGGAAATTTAGTGCAAAGTCAAAATTTCTATCTTGGGCACATTAAGTATAAGATGCCTATTAGATGCAAAGTTGAAGATATCAGTAGACTACTAAACTACTTTGTAGTTTAGAGGAGAGTTTCAGCCTGGATTAAAAATTTGGGGAGCTGTCATAAGATAACGGGTCTTAAAAACCGTGGGGCAAGGGGCTTTCTTGGTGGTGCAGTGGTTGAGAGTCCGCCTGCTGATGCGGGGGACGCGAGTTCGTGCCCCGGTCCGGGAAGATCCCACATGCCGCGGAGCGGCTGGGCCCGTGAGCCATGGCCGCTGAGCCTGTGCATCCGGAGCCTGTGCTCCACAACGGGAGAGGCCACAACAGTGAGAGGCCCGCGTACCGCAAAAAAACAAACAAACAAACAAACAAACAAAAAAAACGGTGGGGCAAGATGAACCAAGAGAATGAATGTATATAAAAGAGAAAAGGCTTTGGGGCTTAGTTCCAAACTTACAGCTAGAGAAGATGAGGAACTACCTACAGATGTTGCTGCAACAGTTAAGTAGGAAATTGAGAGATGGCGGCAGCTCAGAGGCCAAAGAGGGAAAAATGAAAGTATTGCAATAAGGAAGGAATGAAAACTTGGTCAAATATTACACATAGTTTGAGAATGATGTTGACAATTTAACATTGGCTTTTCTGGTACGATGGAAGCCAGAGTTATTACTGGAATATGTGCAAGAGAGAAAGGAAGGAAGTGAAGAGATAATATGGAGATAATATGGTTAAACAGCTAAATAGCTTAGGGAACAGACATATTATTAGAATACAATTTAGCTCTATGTTAAAGAATGAACTAGTCCTTAAGGTGTGATCTTTTGAGAAAAGTTTAAGTAAAATGTTTAAGTAAAAAAAAAAAAGTAGACTACGCTGGATATTTTCATCCTATTTGGCTGAGTACGTGGTAGAAATTTTTTAAAAAACACATGCGTATTTATATTTGTGTCTATTTGCACACTAAGTGAGATATAATGATTGAAAGTTCATGTACCACACTTCCAGCTTTTATCAATGGGGTAGTGGTGGGAGGATTGGAAAAAAGAAGAGGTAATTCACTTTGTTCAATTTACTTTCCCATTTTCTGGCTGATTTTGTGGAATCTGCATGACCCTTGCAGTTTCAAAGAAAATCTAATAGAGGGTAAATGTACAGGCAAAATAGACTAAGAGATTATTGTTTATGCAATCCTTCATTCAACCCACAGATGCTTAGTAAGTCAGGCAATATGCAAGGGCTATATGTTCACATATGTCTTGTGAACAAGACATATGTAGTTCCTGTCTTCAAAGATTCTACATTCTAGAGCAGTTGTTTTAACCCTTGCCGCATGTTAGAATTGAACAATGCGGATGCATAGCCCATACCACAGAGTAATTGAAATGAACCCTTGAGGTTGAAGTCTGGGCATATATATATATATATATATATATATATTTTTTTTTTTTTTTTTTTTTT
>NW_006774670.1:1074293-1133864 GCF_000442215.2 Lipotes vexillifer
CCTCTCACCACTGTGACCTCTCACGTTGCGGAGCACAGGCTCCGGACGCGCAGGCTCAGCGGCCATGGCTCACGGGCCCAGCCACTCCGTGGCATGCAGGGATCCTCCTGGACCGGGGCACGAACCCGCGTCCCCTGCATCAGCAGGCGGACTCTCAACCACTGCGCCACCAGGGAAGCCCTGGGCAGCTATAGTTTTTAAAGGTCACTAAGCAATTCTATTGCACTGAGAGTTTCGTACTGCTACTCGAAGAAATGGCTAAGGTTTAGTAAATATATCTAACCTGTAAAAACAATATTTTGGAGAAAACTAGGATGCCCTCCCCACAAACACACACCACTTCACCCAGATAAGTGAACAGCAAAATTTCAATGTTTTTCTGTAACACATCCTTGCTGGAATTAATCAATATATTTTTTTGTGTATACTTTTTATTGTGGTAAAATATATTGACATAAAATCTACTGTAACTATTTTTAGGGGTAGAATTGGTAATCAGCATGTTTTTAAAGGAAGAAGTAGTTTGTGGACTATCAACAACTACAACCATATACTACTTTCTGTGGCAATGACATCTAACAAAAAGTTAGCTTCCAAAAAACTTCCATTGGCCAAGTTTTTTGTTTTGTTTTGTTTTTGTTGACTATTATTTGGAGAGGGCACTATTTGTATTTTGCTCTTTGTTCACTAATAAATAAATTGCATAAAATTATACCTTTACTACAAATTATATCAGTATAAACCATGGAAGTGTAGTCCCTTTAGATTTTAATGAAGTACCATGGTAAGGAAATAAGCACTACTTTACAAAAATCATACACCAAGCACTCATCATCCCTCAGGTCTTATAGTTGGAAGGGGCCATAGGCTCACCTTCTTTTAGCCATCCTGATTTATTTTTTAAAAATAAGCATATTTAAACCCAGAGAGACAAGGTGAACCAGAGAAGCCTTAGTTACATAACAGAACCAAGACTGATACCTAGGTTTGTGAGTCCTGCGGTCTCTCCTCTATTAACAAATTCTCTTTACACTTCTGCACATCAATATATTAGAGAGTTTCAGCAATGCTATTTGTTCATTTATAACCCATTCTGTTCTGTTCATCTTTTCTCTACTTGCTTTCTCTCTTACTTCTCACTTTTCTCTTCTCCATCTCTTCTTTCCTGGCTAAGCTGTGATGCTGTACTTGCTTTTCTTTATTTTCAGGGCAAGACTGCCTTTGGCTGCCGGCCAACCTTCACTTTCTTTGAAAAAGACAAGCGCTGTTTGTTATGTGCAACGTTGCTGTTTTCCATTCTTGGAAAAGTCAAACAGAGAGTATATTCAGCCAGCATTTTTTCCAGCTCATTTGAACAAAGATGTTTCTTCCTCAGATTTCCATCAGAAAGTGACTTCAAGCAAGCTCAGCCTCTGGCATTCAACTGGACTTTCAACATTGTGATTGGATCTGGCTTTTCAGTTCAATCATGTGCTAATTTAATCTGCTGACTTTTTGCCTTCCACCCTCATTTTCTAAGAACATTTAACCATAGGCAGTCATTTTATCTTCAAGAGTTTTCAGTCCCCTGTGGCATGTTCTCCTCATAGAATACATTCAAACAAAATCAAATGCATACAATCAAATCATGCTTATAGAATCTAGGGAGAGATTTACTAACAAAATTTTTTGGAAAATACAAGTTATAATTAAGGGCAACGGCCTGATAGCCATTGACTTCACATAGTAATTTAATGTAAAAACAGGAGTGTTTTTGATTTTTAAGCTCATTGGTTTGAGTAACTAACAAAGTGGTACTCATAACCTCCTGAGGAATCAGGATATTTTATAATAATAATAGTATAATAGTATAATAATAATATAGTAATAATCAAATAATAATAATACAAAGCCATAGGATTTCTTTCTAAATGGCTTGCTTTAATACATAAGCATTCATATAGATATACATACATATAGTTTTTCATTTAAGAGGGTATTAATGCATGCTTTTCCCATGGATTAATGCATGTAGCAAATCCGAGCTACATTTTGATCGTCTCCTAAGATTTTGTGTTTCTGCCTCCTAGCCACATGTTTAGCTCCATTGTTCTTTGAGATAACTAAGAGTACTTCCTGATATGTTATTTTAAAACTAACTTTAAATTTCTCTTCTCAGTTTTTCTGATAACATTTTTTGTTTTATTCTGTATCCTTTTGTGTATAAAATTAATCATATTTTTTCTGGGTTTTCACATGATGATGTGTTGTCCAGATAGATACTTAACATTTCTTCTGATCTGACTTTAAAAATTATGGTTGTATGAACTTTAATTTTTATTTATTAAAAGAGGTCAACTCTAAGTGTAAATTAGTTGGATTAAAATGCTGGATGTTTGCATTGAGAGGATTTGCTTTCTCAAAACCTAAGACAGAAATTAATTCAGAATGTTAGTTACCTTTGAGCATAAGTGAGCTACAGTTGAATATATAATCCCTAATTCAATTCTCATGGGGGTGTTTTGGACTCAAATCTATTTTCTAGCTGTACTCAATCAGTACATTGGAGAGGATTTGGAAACAGAATCAAAGTCAAGTGTAAATTCTTTCTGAAAAATGAATATCATATTTCCATAATTAACTTGCTTACACATCATAGTTTCCAGAGCGTTTGAAATTTTGAGCCTGTATAAGAAGGTAGGTAAATGACTAGAAAAGTGCAGCATTAATAGCATTTTTATTATGTTTTTTGAAAATCACCTAAAACCCAACCCTGTTTTTTTCTATATGACTTTATTTTAGTTAAACTTTTTCACTCTAATGTATGGATTAGGTATTACGAAGTTTTAGATGTGTGTGTGTTTTAATGTGGTTGCCAAGATAACAAAACAATTTCTTAAGGGATCTGTGTCTAGTTTTAAACAAATGGATAAATTCACGTCAGGCGTCTGCCTGTGTGGGTTTGTTCAATATATTTAAGCATAAAAATGTCATATTTTTTTATATTTATAAACCAAATTTGTGCTTGCTCAACTACTAACTGCTTGAATTAATAGAATATATAACCTCATCATTGGTGGCAAGGGAGACTCTTCTCTCTTTTTGGAGAGTTTAAAAAAAAAAAAAAAAGGAATATATAAAGGAAGAAAAAAAAAGAAAAAAAAAGGAATAACCAAACCAAGAGAATTGGGTAAGGAACTCTGATCTTCATTCTACTATGAAGCCAATTTTAAAACATTGCCCAAGAGTGGCTTTCCTGAAATATAATTTGGACTTTAGTCTCCCCAAAATCCCTATCACCACCCCAAAACCAATATAAAACAAACATCTTTTTGTTTGATTATTTATTGTGTAAAATCAGTTTCAAGAAATTTCTCCTAACTCTTCTTTTCAATTTGCTCACCAGTGGTAAATACCTCCCAAAGAAATTAAAATGTTCTACTCTTGCCTAAATTTTTATGGTCTGCTTAAAATTGGTGGGGTTTATGCCCATGACCCTTTTGACCTCCATGATAAGTTACTGAACAGTTACTATAGTTTCTAAGACCACAGTGTTTAAAGAACATTTGGGCTTCCCTGGTGGCGCAGTGGTTGAGAGTCCGCCTGCCGATGCAGTTGACATGGGTTCGTGCCCCGGTCCGGGAGGATCCCACATGCCGCGGAGCGGCTGGGCCTGTGCGTCTGGAGCCTGTGCTCCACAATGGGAGAGGCCACAACAGTGAGAGGCCCGCGTAACACACACACACAAAAAAAAAAAAAAAATTAAAAAAAAAAAAAAAAGAACATTTGCTCCCATTAGGACCCTCTGACCTTGAGGATTTTCTGTGGGAGGGAGCAAAGGATTTTGACATTCTGGCAATCTGATATCCCTCCATTCATCCAATTTTGAGACAAACTCTCTTATATTAGGTCAACTCACCTTGACTTTGCCCAGATTCTGTAATCAAGAACTGAGACTCTACAATGTTAAATAAACAAACCAGCAAATGAAACACCAAGTTACTTTGTGAGAGGAAAATAAGATGCTTGTAGGAACACAGGTCATTTGCCCAAGGATAGAGTGGTTATTGATTTCCACATAGTGCAAGCTACAAAGACAGTCCTCTTTTCCTATCATTTCTTGTGATATTTCTATAGACCTAAGGAGAAGCCTTACTCTAGGAAAGAAATAGGTCCTATAAAAATCTAAAACATTGGGTTGTAATTCTCTTTCTTCCAGTGGTGGCAATAGAAGGTTTTTTTATACATTCAATGTACTGAATAGAAGGTAAACTAACCCAAGGTCATTACCTTGACCATTACCATTACCTTCTCCTTGAAAAGGAGATGGTACTGCAGTGACAGATAAAACCACCTATAATTCTTAATAAATGGTCATTCACTTACTTTTTAATGGCCATAATTAAAAAGAAATAGAGATATGGACATCTGTATATTTTTCAAAGCTGTTAAAGTTTCATATAAAAGTAAATTAGAGTATTTCATCATATACTTTTAAAATGTATAAAATATAATTAGTTTCTCAGTAAATTCACCTATAGCTCTTATGATAAACAATCTGGACTAGAGTCATTTTGGGGAAATAAATATAGAAGGCAATAAATTTTGAGAAGCCTATGTTAACTTTTGACAAGTTTCAAATATCATAATCACTCACTTATTCATTGAACTTGGCCTAATTAAATTCATTTTCTATTAAAAAAAACAACAAAAACAAAAATTCAAACACACCTTCAAAAATCAGTACTTCTAAACATGATAATATTCTAAAAAATAACTCATTAATTCAAAAGAATATCTAAGAAAATTCCACAATGTGCTAGATACTTTGTAGGTAATTTGGGAAAATATTTTTTCCAAGTAAGGAAAATATATGTTGTGTTCCAAAATCAGTGGACCAAATATTTAGTCTCCCAGAGAGAATGTGCTGAGGAGTAGGAATTTAATTTGGATGTTTCCTTCTTTGTAAACAGGGAATCAATGATACAGACTTCCATTTATTCCACATTTAAATAGCCATAATATCCAAACTCTAAAATGAATATTTAATTGAATGAGAGAGTAACTTTTCTATTGGGTAGATTTGTTGCATTTAAAATGAGAAAATTTTGCTAAAATCTGATCCAATGACAAATAAGAAACATTACTTCACATATATTATTTTGCACCATCTTAGTAAGCAAAGATTTTAAGGTAAATAATCTTTTACAAAAACACACTGTTCTCTCAAGTCTCTCCTGAGAATTTCCTTTATTTCCCAAGATGATTTTGCTAATTAGACTTGAAATATATTTTCTTTGGTAGAAGGGGCTTTATCACAATTTTCAGTACTATACCATTGAATTAAGAATTCTCATAAGAATGCATCTCAGTAGAATTTTCACTTTTACTTTTACAGATATGTGAATGTAATGTAAAACTTAGAAGAAAATTTTGCTTGTATTTGTGAATTTATTAAATTACTTTTTATTAGACAACTTTTATAGGGCAAAAGTTGTAGTTATTTGCTTAGGTTAGGACATTAATCTATTGATAAAGCATATCATGAGTACATTAACGTAAGGCAGGATGTTTTTTTCCACAAAAAAAATCATCTCTGAGAAATGAAGTCATCTTTCATTTAATTCCTTACAAAGTATCTCATAGTAACAGGCACTCTCTCAACTAGTTACTTTTATATTTTTTTATTGAATTAGTTGATTTATAATATTATATTAGTTTCAGGTATATAACATAGCAATTCAATATTTTTGTAGATTATATTCCATTTAATGTTATTACAAAATAATGGTGATATTTCCCTGTGTTATCCTATTTTTATAGCTTATTTACTTTATACATAGTAGCCTGCATCTCAGTCCCCTACACCTATATTTCCCCTCCTCCCTTCCTTCTCCCCACTGGTAATCATTAGTTTTTTCTCTATATTTGTTACTTGTTTATTTTGTTATAGTTATTTAAAAAAATTTTTTTTTTAGATTCCACATAAGTGGTAACATACAGTACTTGTCTTTCTTGTTTGACTTATTTCATTAAGCATAACACCCTCTAGGTCTATCCAAGTTGTTGCAAATGGAAGAATTTCATTATTTTTATGACTAATATTCCATTGTGTGAGACATATATATGTATGTACATATGTGTGTGTATGTATATATACATATATATATGTATACACACACACACACACACACACACACACACCCAGCACATCTTCTTTATCCATTCATCAATTCAGCCATAATCTCATCAAGTTTTTTGATACATAATTAATTTTATTATTCAGAATCAGTATACTTCTTACTAATTTTTATTTATATTCTGACTCTTTTCACAAAGGATTTAGATGGTTATATAAAACTATTTTTTTTGGATTTTTAAAAATTTTTTTAAGGTAACAGTAGTTTTCTTTTTTTTTTTAAAATTGCACACATATCTACAGACCTAATAATACACAGCAGGTTTAATATACAGCAGGTTCTTATTAGTCATCAATTTTATACACATCAGTGTATACATGTCAATCCCAATCGCCCAATTCATCACACCACCACCCCCACTGCCCTGTGGCTTTCCCTGCTTGGTGTCCATGTTTTTTCTCTACATCTGTGCCTCAATTTCTGCCCTGCAAACGGTTCACCTGTATCATTTTTCTAGGTTCCAGATATATGCATTAATATACAATATTTGCTTTTCTCTTTCTGACTTTCTTCACTCTGTATGACAGTCTCTAGATCCATCCACATCTCAACAAATGACCCAATTTTGTTCCTTTTTATGGCTGAGTAATATTCCATTGTATATATGTACCACATCTTCTTTATCCATTCATCTGTCGATGGGCATTTAGGTTGCTTCCATGACCTGGCTATTGTAAATAGTGCTGCAATGAAGATTGGGGTGAATTTTTGAATTGTGGTTTTCTCTTGGTATATGCCCAGTAGTAGGACTGCTGGATCATATGGTAATTCTATTTTCAGTTTTTTAAGGAAACTCCATACCGTTCTCCATAGTGGCTGTAACAGTTTTCACTCCCACCAACAGTGTAAGAGGGTTCCCTTTTCTCCACACCCTCTCCAGCATTTGTTGTTTGTAGATTTTCTGATGAAGCCCATTCTAACTGGTATGAGGTGATACCTCATTGTAGTTTTGATTTGCATTTCTCTAATAATTAGTGATGTTGAGCAGCTTTTCATGTGCTTCTTGGCCATCTGTATGTCTTTTTTGGAGAAATGTCTATTTAGGTCTTCTGCCCATTTTTGGATTGGGTTGTTTGTTTTTTCAATATTGAGCTGCATGAGCTGTTTATATATTTTGGAGATTAATCCTTTGTCCGTTGATTCATTTGCAAATATTTTCTCCCATTCTGGGGGTTGTCTTTTCGTCTTGTTTATGGTTTCCCTTGCTGTGCAAAAGCTTTTGAGTTTCATTAGGTCCCATTTGTTTATTTTTTATTTCCATTATTCTGGGAGGTAGATAAAAAAAGATCTTGCTGTGATTTATGTCAAAGAGTGTTCTTCCTATAAACCCACGCACCTATGGTCAACTAATCTATGACAAAGGAGGCAAGGATATACAATGGAGAAAAGACAGTCTTTTCAATAAGTGGTGCTGGGAAAACTGGACAGCTACATGTAAAAGAATGAAATTAGAACACTCTCATCAAGTTTGACTTCTTTCTCTGTCTTCTCCTTCTGGGACTCCTATAATGTGAATGGTGGTATTGTTGATGGCATAGAGATCCCTTAAACTGTTCTCACATTTTTTTTTCTTTCTGCTGTTCCGATTTGGTGGTAGGGTGATTTCCACTATTCTATCTTCCAAATCACTTATGTGCTCTTCTGTAACACTAATCTGCTGTTAATTTCTTCTAGTGTAATTTTCATTTCAGTTATTGTATTCTTCAGTGCTGACTGGTTATTTTTAATATTTTCTAATTTGTTAAAATCCTGTGTTTATCTATTATTTTCCCTAATTCAGTAAGCATTCTTATTACTAATGCTTTGAACTCTATCCAGTAAATTATTTGTTTCATTAGTTGTTTTTTCAGGGGTTTTCTTTTTCTCTAATTTGAAATCAATTCTTCTGTGTTCTCATTCTCCTTAACCTTCTCTATCTCTATGAAATTAGGTGAAACAGCTACCTATTCTGGTCTTGATGGGGTTTCCTTGTGTGGGAGCATCCCTATACAATCCACATGTACCCAGTGGCCTTGGTAGGTGACCTGGATCTGACATGAGCACAAGTTCTGCCTTCCCCCAGAGTGTGCTGGCAGCTATTGCTTTGGTAGGACATGGAGGGGCTAGAGCCAAAGTCAGGTATGAGCTGGGACTTCTCCTCTGCACAGTGGCCAACACCACCCTATTAGGGGCAGGGTAGGATTCCAAGATGCTGGAGCAGAAGCCCTAAGGTTCTGAGGTGGCTCCATTTCCACTAAGTGTGTGCTTTCTCAGCCCACCCCCACCCTGTACCGTCACCCTCACCCCAGAGGAGGGCAGTGCTGGAACAAGAGGGGCTGGAGCGAGTACTCAGCATGGATTGGGGTGTGGGCTGTGTCAGTCAAGGCCCCAGTCAGAGTTTCAGACTGCTCCTTATGGGCTGCCACCTCAAATGCCAGCAATGGCTGCCCTCACTGGATTCAGATGCTGTACCAGGTTTGAACAAGCCCTACTGCCCACAACTGTGTATACCCCTCAGCTGAGGTAGCCTTCACACAAATGTGGAGCTGTTCCTCTGCAAAAGAAGGGTCAGAGTGGGCACTTGACTCAGGCTAGAGTGCAGGAAACCTGCCAGAGTTCCAGGCAGTTTCAACCTGTTTCCTCTGCCGCGTTTCTGGAGTAAACAAGTATTTGTGCACTCTTCACGAGAGTTTTAGGTTTCTTATAGCCATCCTGTTCATCCCACTGGTTGTCAAACCTGGGACTTGTCTTCCATGTTTTGGAGGGCTGGGGCGCCTGATATGTGGTTCGAACTGCTCACTCCAAAGGGAGGATCTCTGATCCCAAGTAAATCCCCTCCTTTTCTATGTCCCCTCCCAGGAGCACAGGGCCTGACCTGATTGCTTCTCTTCCCTTCCTACCTGATTCCTTGTGGATCTTTCTTAGGGCCTTGGCTGTATCAGTCCTTCTGCCAGTCTCCAGTTTGTTTTCAGTGAGAACTGCATCACATGTAGATGTATGTAGATGTATTTGTGATGTGTTCATAGGTGGAGGTGAGCTCTGTGTCCTCCTATTCCACCACGCCATCTTGATTTTCCCCTATCAGGTACTTTATTTTAAATAAATTTTGTAAAAGGTGTATTAATTTGAAATTATCTTAGCCAAAGCTAATATGGGGTGCTATAGCAGTCTTCCAATGAAATTCCATTAAAGGAAAAGATGAACAGGAATATCCCGCAATCATTATTGCTCAGCATGTTATCACGATTTTAAGTGTATGTTGCCACTGTAAATAAGTCTACATTTAAAAATCAATTTAAAGGGTGATAAGCGTTTAGTTCTTCTGGAGTAGCCTGCAACAGGATTATCATAAACTATCTTCAAATTGATTTTTTTTTAAGTCTGAATATCTGTTTCATAAATAAACAAAAAAAAAACACAGGTGGTTGGCTCCTTCCCTCAATCAATACCTGAAAATTTCACCAGAGATATGGATATATCTGAAATGTTTAATATATTAAAGTTCCAAAAGTAATTGTTGAGAGAAACAAGTGGTTATATCATGTTTGTTGTCGGGGAATGACCACTCAGATAAAGAGGCCTGGACAATTTGGGTGAAGAAAAAATATATATATGTTGTACTATCCCTGGCACTCACATGATTTTGGATTCTCGCATAAGATAATTTGTTTCTGATAGCATAATCAAAGTTGAGCATAAGCTATTCTGTTACTTGCAATGGAAACATTTACAGTAGCTGTTTTGGAAATAAATGCAAAAATAAACAACTTAAATGATTTTGCACAACAAAGGAAACCATAAACAAAATGAAAAGACAACCTATAGACTGGGAGAAAATATTTGCAAATGGTGCAACTGACAAGATGTTAACTTCCAAAATGTACAGACAGCTCATACAACTCAATATCAAAAAAACAAGCAACCCAATCAAAAATATGGGCAGAAGTCCTAAATAGAAATTTCTCTAAAGAAGACAAGCAGAAGGCCAATAGGCACGTGAAAAGATGCTCAACATCACTAATTATTAGAGAAATGCAAAACAAAACCACAATGAGGTATCACCTAACATGGGTCAGAATGGCTATCATCACATACACAGTAAATACTAGTGTGTGCCTTGATTCCAGATTCTTTTGGTTTCAACAGCTATAGCCTCTCCTCTAATTCATCATAGCCCTTGGTGAAATGTGTGTCCAACTGAGAGAATAATTTATTCAATACTATTTATAGAGGTCCACTCTGGGCCAGGTGCTGTGTTGCATTTTAGGAATATAATAAAAGAAAAAGATAGGCATATTCTTGCCCTGATTGGTGTGAATATTAGTCAACTCTAATGCTTATCCTGGTTTAAAGCTTCACCCCTGGTTCTGTAACTTAGATGTTGATTTTTCCTATGGTCAAAACCCACTGTGTTCTTCAGTTCCTCTAGACTCTGGACCCAGCAGGATTTTCATTGGAATCTTTCTGCTGAAGTAGTTCCTTAGCTCCATAGCTGATGTGCTGCTGGCTTTCGTACACCCTGACTTTCACGTCTGCTTGACATCCCATACAACATTGGATTTCACAGTTTATCCTTGTTTTGAAAGGATGGCTTGTATTTCCTCCAAACTCTTTAAAAATGGCTTTATAAATACGAATTGCAGTCTAATGATTTATAAATTATCTATTGTATCAATAAATATTTATGTAATATAGAATTAATATTTTGGGTTTGTTATATTTAAAATAAATTAATATATTTATAAATCAACAATTTACTTTTTATAAATTATATATTTATGTTATAAAATAAATTCAATTTCTTCTGAAGAATACATCTTAACATTTCAGTCAATTCTCTAATTTTTTTTTTTTTTTTCTGTTGTATAACAAGCTCGATATGCCTGCCTCAAATTTCTCTTACTACCTATAACTGGGCCAGGTCTCCTGGCACTTGGTTCTTTTCAGGAACAAGAAAAGTTTCTGAGTCCTTTCCTGTCTATGTTTGTCATTGTCTTTTTTTTATTATACCTGGTGTACAATTCTCTGCTGAGTCAGGTTATGATAGATTTAAGGGAAGAAAGGTATCTTTGAGTCACTTCCAGGGTAGTAGGCATTGCTTCATTATGAAACGTATTATAAAATTTACCTTTCCTAATAAAATAGAAACAATTGAAATTGAGGAGTTGAGAACATGACCTCTGGAGAGAATTCTGGTTCAATTTCAAACTGTCATTAATTATCTAGGTACGACTCAGAATTCCACCTAACCCTTAATAACTTATTTTTTTTTCATTTTAAATAGGAATAATTATACCTACCACACATTATTTTCAAGGGTGAAATTAGACAGTATGCTTAATGTTTAACATATTGAGTGACTGGAACTCAATAAAATTCAACCATTTCTCATGCTACCATCAAACAGACTTTGTATCAAGTTCATGTCCAAAATGTATTAATTTCAAAATGCCAAATTTTGCAATTTGTTGTGAAATAAAGATATAAAAGTTTTAAAACATCAATTATTGGTGTATATCCTGGAAATTAAAAGTTATCTTCTCCAACTCAGTGAAATCAAGAAACATTATGGAATCTGACAATAAGATGCTTGTCATGGTTTATTACAAACACGCACACTTTAAAAGTCCCATTTTATTTTTAATTTTTGAATTTTATTTCATTTTTTTTGTACAGCAGGTTCTTATTATCCATTTTATACATGTTAGTTAAATTCTAGATGATAAAGTGGACATTATACAACTACAAAAGCACTGATTCTGAAATAAATACCAAGTACTTCCTCTTATTTTTAGAGCATTAAAAAGTGAACTGTTTAAAAAGATAAATGGTTCTGCCTTATGCTGCCCTAACTCTTCTTTCAGTTCCTTGTGGTCTCCTCTTCTGGGTGACAGTGTGAGATTCTTAAAAAATACTGGTCAGGGTGTTTTATTCAAATTCTTGGGAGATATTTTTGGACAAATACTTTTATCTGAACAATCCAACCTATACCTATTTTTAAAGAGTATCTACTAACTTAATTTCTCATGGGCACCAGTGAGAAAATCTACCATACAATGAGGCCTTTCCAACTGGAATAAGTAGTTGTTACCCGACTGTAGATTTAAAGGTTTTCATCTATATTGGGAACCAGTGAAATAAAATCGGACAATATTGTAATTTTGTGCTTTATATGGTGAAGATCTAGCCATTTTATTTTTATGTTGGTTAAAAAAGTTAAAAATATGGCAAAATAAAATACCATAAGTAAATTTTTTACAAAGAGTTATATTTATAAACATTTCCAAGATAGGGAACAGACCAATAGGATGACATAAGTTAGCAGAGATATATGAACAGGCATTTAATAGGACAAAAAAATATCAATAAGCCATGTGAAAAATGCTCATCCTCTCTCATAATAAGACCATTGGAAGTTAAAACTATACTGAAGGTTATGGACTTCATGAGTGTGTCTCCCCAAAATTCATATGTTGGAATCTTAAACCCTAATAAGATGGTATTAGAAGGTGGGTCTCTGAGAGATAATTAGGGTAAGTTTAGGTCATAAAGGTGGAGCCTTCCTCATGGGATTAATGTCTTTATAAAATCAAGCATGAGACACATTTCTCTCCACTAGGTGAGGATATAGTAAGAAGTCATCATCCTGCAAATGAGGAAGAGGGTCTCTCACCAGGAATCAAGTAGCCCAGTGCCTTGATCTTAGATACCCTGCCTCCAAAACTGTGAGAGAAAAAAAAAAAATGTTTAAGGCATCCAGTCTATTGTATTCTGTTACAGCAACCAAAATGATTAAGACACTAAATTACCATTTTTCTTCCATCAGATTGGAACAAAACTAACATGTGAAAACATATCCACAGACAGGTCAATAGGATCAGGCCATGCTATGCATTTCTGATGAGAGCAAAAAGTGATACAAATCTAGGAGG
The DNA here is from genome assembly GCF_000442215.2 of Lipotes vexillifer. Classification (NCBI taxonomy): domain Eukaryota; kingdom Metazoa; phylum Chordata; class Mammalia; order Artiodactyla; family Lipotidae; genus Lipotes; species Lipotes vexillifer. Next base: position 1,087,384 of record NW_006774670.1, read on the forward strand.
GAGATTTTGCAATATCTGCCAAAAAGTACATGCATTACCATGTGATCCACAAATCCAGTTACCTCTAGGTCTCTGTCCCCCCAAAATACTGGTAAATCTACAAAGGAAGGTACATTCATTGATACCTTGTTTTGTAGACTTGACTTTAGAATCATGTAAATTTTTTATAATTATATGAGAAATTTAAATACCAAAGTAATCCCTAAAAATTGAAATCTCATAAACAAAAAAAAAACAAATACATCTGTGTAATTAGTTGGTGGCATAACCACATGGAGAGAAATTACCATAATTGACTTTAAAATACAATAACCTAGTCGTATATCTCTTCTGGTATATACCATAAAAAGAACTACAAATATCTTAAGTTATTTTCAGTAATAATATTAGTAGTAGTAATATGGATATTGACATTCTGAATTTTTTTATTCTTGTATTTTGGGATATGACAAATGAGTACTTATGTTGGTACACCTATTTTACATGTTTGAGTAAAATGACCAAAGTCTTTTATTTTTACCTCCTGTATAAATCCACCTATCCAGTAACAGCAGGTGTTTAAACTGTAGAGAATTTTTTAAAAATTTTTATTGAAGTATAGTTAATTTACAATATTATGTTACTTTCAGGTGTACAGCAAAGTGAATCAGTTATATATATATATACATACATCCACTCATTTTTTAGGTTCTTTTCCCATACAGGCCACTACAGAGTACTGAGTAGAGTTCCCTGTGCTATATAGTAGGTTCTTATTAAACTGTTTTATATATAGTAGTGTGTATATGTCAATCCCAATCTCCCAATTTATCCCTCCCCCACGTTACACACTGGTAACCATGTTTGTTTTCTACATCTGTGACTTTACTTCTGTTTTGTAAATAAGTTCATTTGTAGCCATTTTTAGATTCCACATTAAAGCAAAATCATATAATTGTCTTTCTGTGTCTGACTTACTTCACTCAGTATGACAATCTCTATATCCATCTATGTTGCTGCAAATGGCATTGTTTTTTTTCTTTTTTATGACTAATATTCCATTGTATGTATATATATATATATATATATATATATATATATATATATCACATCTTCTTTATCCATTCCTCTTTTAATGGACAGTTACAGTTGCTTCCATTTTCTCACTATTGTAAATAGTGCTGCAATGAACAATGGGATGCATGAATCTTTTCAAATTATGGTTTTCTCCTGCTATATGACTAGGAGTGAGATTGCTGGGTCATATGGTAGCTCTATTTTCAGTTTTTTAAGGAACCTCCATACTGTTCTCCATAGTGTCTGTACCAATTTACATTCCCACCAACAGTGTAGGAGGGTTCCCTTTCCTCCACACCCTCTCCAGCATTTATAGTTTGTAGATTTTCTGAGGATGGCCATATAGACTGGTGTGAGATGATACCTCACTGTAGATTTGATTTGCATTTCTCTAATAATTAATGATGTTGAGCATCTTTTCATATGCTTTTTGGCCATCTGTATGTCTTCTTTGAAGAAATGTATATTTAAATCTTCCACCCATTTCTTAATTGGGTTTTTTGTTTTTTTTAGTATTGAGTAATGAGCTGTCTGTATATTCTGGAGATTAATCCCGTGTTGGTTGCTTTGCTTGCAAATATTTTCTCCCATTCTGAGGGTTGTCTTTTTGTTTTGTTTATGGCTTCCTTTGCTGTGCAAAAGCTTTTCAGTTTAATTAGGTCCAATTTTTTAATTTTTGTTTTTATTTCCATTACTCTAGGAGGTGGATCAAAAAAGATCTTGCTGTGATTTATGTCAAAGAGTGCTCTGCCTCTGTTTTCCTCTAAGAGTTTTATAGTGCCCAGCCTTATATTTAGGTCTTTAATGCATTCTGAGTTTATTTTTGTGTATGGTGTTAGGAAGTGTTCTAATTTCATTCTTTTACATGTAGCTGTCCAGTTTTCCCAGCACCATTTATTGAAGAGATTGTCTTTTCTCCATTGTATATTCTTGTTTCCTTTGTCATAGATTAGGTAGCCATAGGTGTGTCGGTTTATCTCTGGGCTCTCTATCCTGTTCCATTGATCTATATTTATGTTTGTGTGCCAGTACCATACTGCCTTGATTACTGTAGCTCTGTAGTATAGTCTGAAGCCAAGAAGCCTGATTCCATAAGCTCCATTTTTCATTTTGAAGATTGCTTTGCCTATTTGGGGTCTTTTGGGTTTCCATACAATCTGTAAAATTTTTTGTTCTAATTCTGTGAATAATGCCATTGGTAATTGGATAGGGATTGAAGTGAATCTGTAGATCGTTTTTGGTAGTATAGTCATTTTCACAATATTGATTCTTCCAATCCAAGAAAATGGTATAGGTCTCTATCTGTTTCTGTTGTCTTTGATTTCTTTCATCAGTATCTTAAAGTTTTCTGTGTACAGGTCTTTTGCCTCCTTAGGTTTAGTCCTAAGTATTTATTCTTTTGGTTGCAATGATAAATGGTATTGTTCCTTTAATTCCTCTTTCTGATCTTTCATTGTTAGTGTATATCAATGCAAGAGATTTCTGTGTATTAATTTTGTATTCTGCAATTGTACCAAATTCATTGATGAGCTCTAGCAGTTTTCTGGTAGCATCTTTAGGATTTTCTATGTGTAGTAACATGTCATCTGCAAACAGTGATGGTTTTACTTCTTCTTTTCCAAGTTTGATTCCTTTTATTTCTTTTTCTTCTTTGACTGCCGTCGCTAGGACTTCCAAAATTATGTTGAATAATAGTGACGAGAGTTAACATCTCTGTTTTGTTCCTGATCTTAGAGGAAATGCTTTCAGCTTTTCACCATTGAGAATGATGTTTGCTGTGGGTTTGTCATATATGGCCTTTATTATGTTGAAGTAGGTACCCTCTATGTCCACTTTCTGGAGAGTTTTTGTCATAAATCAGTGTTGAATTTTGTCAAAAGATTTTTCTGCATCTATTGTGATGATCATATGGTATGTATTCTTCAATTTGTTAATATGGTGAATCACATTGAATGATTTGTATATATTGAAGAATCCTTGCATCCAGGGGATAAATCCCACTTGATCATGGAGTAATGTGTTGTTGGATTCAGTTTGCTAGTACTGTGTTGAGGATTTCTGTGTCTATGTTCATCAGTGATATTGGCCAGCAATTTTCATTTTTTTGTGATGTCTTTGTGTGGTTTTGGTATCAGGGTGATTGTGACCTCTTAGAATGAGCTTGGGAGTGTTCCTTCCTCTGCAATTTTTAGGTGTTAATTCTCTAAATGTTTGGTAGAACGCTCCTGTGAAGCTATCTGGTCCTAGACTTTTGTGGGTGTGAAGATTGTTTTTTGAATTTTATTTTATTTATTTTTTTATACAGCAGGTTCTTATTAGTTATCCATTTTATACATATTAGTGTTTGAAGATTTTTCATCTCAGTTTCAATTTCAGTACATGTGATTGGTCTGTTATTATTTTCAATTTCTTCCTGGTTCAGTCTTGGAAGGTTGTACCTTTCTAAGAATTTGTCCATTTCTTTGAGGCTGTACACTTTATTGGCATATAATTGCTTGTAGTAATCTTTTATGATCCCTTGTATTTCTGTGGTGTCTGTTGTAACTTCTTTTTCATTTCTAATTTTATTGATTTGGATCCTCCCCCTTTTTTCTTGGTGAGTGTAGCTATTTTTTTTTTTTATCTTCTCAAAGAACCAGCTTTTACTTTCATTGATCTTTGTTGTTGTTTTTTTCATCTCTATTTCATTTATTTCTGCTCTGATCTTTATGATTACTTTCCTTCTACTAACTTTGGGTTTTGTTTGTTCTTCTTTCTCTAGTTGTTTTAGGTGTAAGGATAGGTTGTTTATTTGAGATATTTCTTGTTTCTTGAGGTAAGATTGTATTACTATAAACTTGCTTCTTAGAACTGCTTTTTCTGCATCCCATAGGTTTTGGGTCATCGTGTTTTCATGTCATTTGTCTCTAGGTACTTTTTGATTTCCTCTTTGATTTCTTCAGTGATCCATTGGTTATTTAGTAACATATTATTTAGCCTCCATGTGTTTCATTTTTTTTTAAACCGTTTTTTTTTTTTTCCTGTAATTGATTTCTAATCTCATAGCTTTGTGGTCAGAAATGATGCTTGATATGATTTCAATTTTCTTAACTTTACCAAGGCTTGTAAAGTATTTTTTATTTTTCAAATTTCAGGGAACACCAACACTGTAAAGCTTGGAAATTAAGAACGCTTGTCCAGTTTTCTCAGTTTTAATAAGGAAGAAGAGCTGTCAAGGATTTTGTATTACAATACATATAGACAGCTGTCAAAACCATCTAAATTTAATTGTCTAAGTGAACAACTCTTAGAACCGCAATTTATTATACTGAAAGTTGAATGCCAAACCCTCTAAAGTATCAGAACTCTTAAATTAATTACACAATGAGGTCATTAGATTGAGATGGCTCTAATGTGGTGGTGGCCTAGTTAAGGAAACCAAAATTTAAGCCTGTAAATGCCTCAAGGTTATGAAACTGAAATACTAAGGACAACTAATCACAAATAACCAATGAGGCTTTAAGACATAGCCAACCAAATTTTTCCTTTCTTTGCTTCCATATTTTCTCTGTGTTTTTCCCCTAACTACTGTGGGAGCAGTGTTCCTAACCACTTCTGATTTGTGCTGCCTCATTCCAAACAGATTTTCACTCAAACTCTTAAAAATTTTAATATGCAGCAGTTAATCTTTTAACAGATTACATTTTTAATAAAGAAACTAATACAGTAGAGCCAATTCTATACCTGAAATAAGGCTTTCATTTTCTGAGCAAAAATATAACAGTTCTATTAGAATTGGAAATAAAATACTATATGGTATATAATACAAAATAGTCTAAATTTTAAGCAATTGACACTTCAAAACAGCTATTAAAATCTAGAAAATATTGGAAGATAAAATTTATCTTTTATTGATATTTCTCAAATAAATGTCAGTTCATTTATCTAATTTGCTTGAGGTCTAATTCAAACACATTATTTATAAATTTAAAGCACATGAACCTTTCTGTATGAGGTCATCAGGTCTGTTTTAGTACAGAAAACATAGCATTTATAAGAAAGGGCTGATTTTACTTAGAACTGCCTATAGTAGACGGTACAAATGAGAAGCTCTGGGTACTCGTGGAACATTTCCAGGCTTTGCTGCATGTACTTATCTAATGCATTTGGATTCATGATTCATCTATAGATAATGGAAGCTAGATTAAGGCTATTTCTAAACAGTACAAAATTTCAGATGAAAAACTGTTTCAATGACTTAAATTTCACAAGTTCTAGAAAATTGCTTATATAACAATCAGCCATTTGAAGCAATAAAAATCCTCTAAAATCACTGTAAAATTGTTGTTTCCTACTGGCATTCTTGTATTCCAGATTTATTGTGAACGTTTGGGGAGCTATTTTACACTTTACCAGTTACCATTTTTTTATGAATTTAATTCAATTTTCAAAATATTAGATAGATACTAATTAGATATTTTCTTTGATTATATTAAATACTTTTTTGTTTCTTGTATTGCCTCAACCACTATTTTATTACACAGTATTCTGAATATTAATACTCCTAATATTAATGAATTGTGAATCATTTTTATTTCATCATATGCATATGTGAGAGAATGTGTCCTTGCTGCTTTGCTAATCTATATTTCTCAGTCCCTAGAACCTAACAGCAATTCTCCTATAAATAACAGGAACTCAAGTATATGTTATATATCTGAGGGGCATATCATTATTGTTTTTGAGTAAACTGAGAGATTAATGAAAAATAAATACAACATGATCTCCTGGGTTGGATCCTTTTTCTCTAAAGGATTTATTAGGGCAATCAACAGAACAACAGACAAAGGAATAATCTCCAAAATATACAAACAGCTCATGGAGTTCAATATCAAAAAAACAAACAACCCAATTAAAAAATGGGCGGAAGACCTAAATAGACATTTCACCAAAGAAGATATACAGATGGTCAAGATGCTCAACATCACTAATTATTAGAGAAATGCAAATCAAAACTACAATGAGGTATCACCTCACACTAGTCAGAATGGCCATTATCAAAAAATACAGAAACAATAAATGCTGGAGAGCATGTGGTGAAAAGGGAACCCTCCTGCCCTGTTGGTGGGAATGTAAACTGATATAACCACTGTGGAGAACAGTATGGAGGTTCCTTAAAAATCTAAAAACAGAATTACTGTATTACCCAGAAATCCTACTACTGGGCGTATACCCTGAGAAAAACATAATTCAAAAAGAGACATGTACCACAATGTTCACTGCAGCACTATTTACAACAGCCAGGACATGGAAGCAACCTAAATGTCCACAGACAGATGAATGGATAAAGAAGATGTGGCACCTATATACAATGGAATATTACTCAGCCATAAAAAGAAATGAAATTGAGTTATTTGTAGTGAGGTTGATGGACCTAAAATCTGTCATACAGAGTGAAGTAAGTCAGAAAGACGAAAACAAATACCGTATGCTAATGCATACGTATGGAACCTAAAAAGAAAAAATGGTACTGATGAACGTAGTGGCAGGGCAGGAATAAAGACATAGACATAGAGAATGGACTTGAGGACATGGAGGAGGGAGGGGGAAGCTGAGGCAAAGTGAGAGTAGCATCGACATATATACACTACCAAATGTAAAACAGATAGCTAGTGGGAAGCAGCAGCATAGCACAGGGAGATCAGCTCAGTGCTGATTCACTTTGTTGTACAACAGAAACTAACAAAGCATTGTGAAACAATTATACCTCAGTAAAGATGTATCAAAAAAAACTTGATGAGGTTTGAGCATTTGATAATAATTAATCTATCAATGTTATTTCTTATTATTTTGGCTGGCCATTATGTCAGCAACTTATCTGCAAATGTTCAGGAAAATAAAGAGTTACTTTTAAAATTCTCATAAGTATTCTGTATACTTGAAGTTATTTCAAAGCACAAAGAAAACTGATCAGGGAATACTGAGTTAAGTTTAAAAACTAACAGCATATCATCTGTATGTCAATCTATCTAATAAACAAAATTTTAGCCTTAAATCTAATCATTGACATGGTTCAATCAATGTTATAATGTTAAGGATACATTTTTTAAAATGATACAGAAGATTTGATTCCTGTTAGGGAAATCATTTCTAATTATCTTTAAAAAAAATTAACCTGAAGTGTTTAATCCTATCAGAAATGAATAAAATCTATGTGAATGGCTGTCTGACAGCAGATGATAAATATAATCCTAGAAAACATCTCTCTTACTATGGGGCACTCACTATTCTAAATACCATATATAATTAAATTATTTCATTATCATTAATGCCCTAAGTTATTGATCCCAATTTTACAGATGAGGAAACTTTAAGGCCCAAAGCAGTAGATAAGGGATCTCCAACTTCTATAACAGGCCAATGTCTTTTAAGTTAGACCAATTATGGTCATAGAAAAAGAAGAGGGTAGGGAACATATCTTGCTATTTGCCAATTTCTTGATCCTTTTACTTCATATTTGAATCAGTTGAGAAAGTTCAAAAAGACTATTTGTGTTCCATCAACATCTGCTCAGCATTCTTGAATTAAGTACCAAATTATAGCTAATAGAGAAGCTTTGACACTTTAATAAGCATATCATCTCATTCTTAGAATGACATAAGAAAAATGGCTATAAATCCATTGTATTTATTTTAAATAACCTCATTTATTACATTCTTTTTATAAGCATTATAGTTAGAGTACTAAGTTAATACAGAATTCTGCCTTAAATTACCATGAAGAACAAACATTACATTTGGGTTAAGGAATTTCCTATCAGAATTTTTTAATGCAAGTTTAAGTCCTTAGTACCAACAGAAATATATGCTCTTCCTTAAAGGTAAATTAGGCACTTTGGGTGGATACATATCACATATTGCATTTTCAATATTTATGCATATAGATTGTTTTCTAAAAAGTATCATTAGGCTAGATAACATTATTATAAGCATATTTTGTGAGACTTAATTTATATTCTGTTGAATATTAGTGAACTTTACATATATATTAAATGAAATAAATGAATATAATATTCCTAACTTCTGTAACAATACATGAATAATCACACATGACTATGCCCTCTAAGGCATAATAACAGAAACATACAAGAACTTCTGTAAACAATCTGACCTTTAAATGTGAGGAAATGTCATCTTTGTCTCCCTACAGTCTCCCTCCTACAGTCAACATCTAGCATTATATTTGTGCATAATATTTGAGGGATATATGAGAAAATATATTAAACCAGCATGGTTTTCAATAATGAGGTAAAACTAAAATGGCTATGTAAATTGGTATATAGAAAAAACAGAAACAAAACAAAACAAAACCTCTACCCAACATGTTTTATAAATTGTTTTGTTTGGAATGGTTCAATAGTGGCTTAGCTGCTATTTATCTATGCATTTATTTACTTAACACATGGTTTATGAATATCCTGAATTAAAAATAAAACAAAAATCAAATATTGTAAACCAAAGCATGTCAAGGTCCTCTTGACCTCAAAAGAGCAAAACCTCTACTCTGATCTTTTCCTAATTTTTTCTAAATTGTATGATTTTAAAACTGATTTAACCTCTATTTTGGGGACAGTGGAGCTGGGAAGTGTAGATGAACATATACATATTTATTCATACATACACATTCATATGAGATAGATGGGAGTTTTATAGGCTAGCCTAATAAATCAGTCACCCCTCAGTAGTATTTCTATAAAATGTATCCCACTGTTTTTTAAACTAACTTACCAGCTGATTTTGTAGGAAAAAAAACCAGTTCTAAATTGGAGATAGGCTTGGAATAATTTTGTTTGTTTGTTTCAGGACAGTATCTTAGGCATAGTTCATTCTAAAAAAAACGGCATTCAAGATACCCTGATTATGAAAAGATTAGGCAGAACACCAGAGCACAGATGAGTTTTAGGGCAATGAAAATACTCTGTATGATACTATTATGATGGATACATGTCATTATACGTTTGTCTAAACGTATAGTATGTACAACACCAAGAGTGAACCCTAAAGTCAATTATGGAACTTTGGATGATAATACATCAATGTAGGTTCATCAATTGTAAAGAAAGTACCACTCTGGCAGGGGGTGGTGTGTGTTGATAACAGGGAAGGCTGTATGTATATAGGAAAAGGAGGTATATGGGACATCTCTGTACATTCCTCTCAATTTTGTCAACCTAAAACACCTCTAAAAAATAAAGTGTATTAAAAATGAATATAAAAAATCTTAAATAACCAGACTTGAATCTCTATGTCTGCAGTACTTCTCTAAGAACACAGTTTTTTATTTTTCATACTACATAGTCTGAGCTATAGTATTTATTATGTGATATGGGTAAGAGTAAAAGTAAAATCTTGACAATACCATGTGCTCTAAATTTGGTAGAGTTTTGAAAATCTATATCATACACAAAAAATTATAATAATCAGATCACCTCACTTTAGTCAGTACCACAGTTTAAACTGTTTTTAGTGAGATGGTAGATTTTCTTTTTCCAAATTTCTATTAATCATAGGAGAGAAATTCATCTAATCTCTTCTGAATCTTAATTTTATGTCGTACAAGTCTGAGACTTTAGTAGTTGTCACTTTTTAAAAAAAATTCCTCATACGTGCCCTGTCATTACCTTCCATTACTACTGGGATTCTTTTTTTTGTTTTTGTTTTTGTTTTATTTTGCGATACGCGGGCCTCTCACCGTTGCGGCCTCTCCCGCTGCGGAGCACAGGCTCCGGACGCGCAGGCTCAGCGGCCATGGCTCACGGGCCCAAGCCGCTCTGCGGCATGTGGGATCTTCCCGGACCGTGGCAGGAACCCGTGTTCCCTGCATCGGCAGGTGGACTCTCAACCACTGCGCCACCAGGGAAGCCCACTACTGCGATTCTTAATCACTATTTGGAGTTTTCCCTAAGACATTTCCTTTCTAAACAGTACAGAATTTGCTAAAGTGCTCTTTAATTTGCAACCTCTGAGATATTCACAAAAACTGCTAATTCAAAGCAGGTGAAAATACTCTGACTCACGGGTGCAGCTGGATTGAGCTGTGTAGGAGGGTAGTATAGATAATCGTTTGCTAATGTCTTAATTTACTTTTAATGGAGAAAGTGAAATCTTTATGTTTGTTTTTTCTCTTTAATTACTTGTACCAAATTTTCAACTAAACTTTGGGGCTTCCCTGGTGGCGCAGTGGTTGAGAGTCTGCCTGCCGATGCTGGCGACACGGGTTCGTGCCCCAGTCCGGGGGGATCCCACATGCCGCGGAGTGGCTGGGCCGGGCCCGTGAGCCATGGCCGCTGAGCCTGTGCGTCCGGAGCCTGTGCTCCGCAACGGGAAGGGCCACAACAGTGAGAGGCCCACGAACCACAAAAACAAAACAAACAAACAAACAAAAAACTAAACTTTGCACAATTATATAAAAAAATTACATGTTGTTTAATGTTATTAAATTCTTAGATTCTACAATAATTAATCACCTTAATGAATACAGTTTGGGGATCTTCAAAGACTCAAATCATTGTCTGCTGTACAAGCAGTGATGATGGTAAACTCTATAAAAATGTGAAAAAACGTAGTTCTCGAGTAGAGTTATTTATTTACCACATAATTATCTCGCATTAATAGAAAACGACAATATTATAAATGAAAGAAAAAAGTCATAATCCTCTAAGCATTCTTTTCCAGCTTAATATTAAAATGTATGAAATTTTAACTCCCAGCAATGATAATACAATTTTAACTAACAGTTAAATCTGTACTGTGCATACAATATATATAACACAGTTAGAAGAAGATTATTCATCATATTGGCTAGATATGTTTTTTATAAATATGAACAAGGTTATATTTTTCTTCTGAATATTACATGAATTCATATGATACTTTATTATTTATAAGTCACTGAATTTATCTCCTCTTATATTTATTTCTATATTATTTTAGCTCCTGTTGGAGTGGCTATTTTTTTTTTTTTTCTTGCGTTATGCGGGCCTCTCACTGTTGTGGCCTCTCCCACTTGCGGAGCACAGGCTCCGGACGCGCAGGCTCAGCGGCCATGGCTCACGGGCCCAGTGGAGTGGCTATTTTTAATATCTGTGGCTTGAGGTATCTTATAAGGAGAGCATAATAAATTGGAAAAATTTTTATCAGTGTGTCCAGTTTTACCTTGGTTAGCCTATACTGAGAATGTTTCCAATGAAAAAGTTATTGGGAAGCCTGAGTGGTTACCAAATTATTAAATCCTAAGGTCATATTAACCTTGGTGAATTCAGCATTGTCATGAGTTTGGTTCTATGTCCAGATGAGTTAGGATCTTAATTTCTTCTGTATCAGAGTGACTGAAAACATATTCACAAAATATTTAACACAACAATATGTAACCCACAATGTCAACAAGTTAAAGTACACTTATTCCAAAGTAAATAAAGAACTGAACTATGTGCCTGTCAAACACATTTTCTCCTTTTGAGTAAGTGACATGCTGAATACAATTACCAAAATGCTTTGAGCACGGTATTAGCAAAAGGAGATATAGATATTTTAAAGGTATGGGCCTCTGGGATACTTACAAGTCATGATTTAAATAGTTCAACGTTTGATTAATGTCCTATTTGAGAAGCATATTTCTACAATAACAACAAAATTTTAACAAAAATCTTTTTAAAAAGTTGAAAGTTTTGCTTGCTATTCTAGTCACTATACTGGGAGAAATATAGATTATAGCAACAATATTTCTTAAAGCCTTCTCCTGTCCATCTCCCAAGCAAGATCCCTAGTCAAAGACTCTCCTCATGCCCTCAGACTTTTCAGGCTCCAAAAAACTTGGAAGATCAAGAGATTATGTACTCCTTGGGCAGAGAGTTCCTTGAGAAATAGTTTTCACTACTTTTTTATCATTAATTTGAGGATTCTGAGGTTGCTGCTGCTGTTGATAATGATGACAATAATGCTGAAACCCACCACTGTGGCTCTTGTTATCCCTCTACCTGTTTCTCTTCCACTGCACACATCCTACATACCTATGAATAAGACGTTTTTTCCCTCAGTTTCATTTCAAGAAACTTCGGGCCAGGTGGCTTTAAAAATTGACAAACTTCCATGATTAATTAGAAGCAATTCCAGAATTCAAATTCTGACTATCTTTCTCTAAATCTAGGGGTTTTAATCATCATCATAATAATAGGTCTCCAGAATATCCACCAGAAGTTTTATTCCACTGATTTTTTTATTCTGTTGGTTTTATCTACTCAACTTCTTGACTCTGCAGTCAATTGACCTGTATAGATTAGATTATATAACTCTAGCTATGGTGGCACCCTTTGCTGAATTCTAAGCAGTTCTGAGTTACAAGAACTCTAAGTATAAGTAGGCATGCATCTCATTGGCTTAGAATCAGGACTACATTATTGACATTCCTATTCTGAATTTATATTTGACCTATATTTTGTTCTCTTTTCTGTATACCAGTCTTTTCAGATCCAAGGACACAAACTATATCTAGAGTAACTATATCTTTGCTACTTATGTCTGGATCTTCTTCAAAACCCTTATTTATGTACTTGTATCAGTCACGGTACAATGAGGAGAGAGAAATCATAGAGTAATTTGAACAGGGAAAGTTTAATATATAAATTAATTAATGTTAACAGAGAGGAATAATAAGGAAAGATAGACAACTGTACAGAATAAGATACAAGGAGTTCAAGAAAGAGTCCCCTCTTGACCCTCAAAGGACGAGTTTCAGAGTTTTTTTAAATGGAACCAGTGTCACTCATTGGGAGAGAATGTGATAATGGCACCACATCAGGGGAACTTGATGACTTGTTGAAAATCTGCCACTTGGAAATTTCTATAAATCTACCACTTAAGAGTGTTGGAAAAAATCAAAAGACTTGCATTTCATATATATATTTTTTACTTCTTTATTGCCATCCATATAACTTGGTGTAAATTAACCTTGAGTTTCATTCTTACCTATAATGAGCAACCCCATCATATTCAGTAAATGAAAACAGCTAAGAGCCTTATAAATTATGAAAATAACAAATAAAAAAACTACTGATTGAAAGCATCAGAAAGCAACTAAGGTACCAGGACTTGACAGTAAAGACCCTATCTATAGAGGTTCACCAAGACTGAATTCAGAGTAGCCTTCTCCCTGAAAAGCTATTATTTGCTATCCTTATCTTTAGTTGTAGAGCCCGATCGGAGAGTATGATCAGGAACTTGTGTTGTTTCCACTGAGCTGGTGCAACAGATAGTGAAGTTCATGGATGCCAGAGCAACCAGGAATTAAGAGGACAGAATGGCAGAAAAATGGAAGGATGGAAGTCAATCCAGGCCTTCTATATACAATCCCTCAAAAGGCATTTACCAATTCCTAATTTGGACATGCCTAGAGTAAAAGGTCAAAAACAACAAAGAAAAACGGCTACTGAGAAAAACAACAAACAAAAACGGCTACTGAGAAAAACAAAAAAACTATACCAAGGTCCTGGCAGTCTCAGAGTTCTAAGGCAAACACTGATATAGTTGAAGTCCTAAAAAGGAAGTCAGACCCTGCAATCACTCCAGGTTTATAGCTCATAGTTCTAAAGGCCCTAAAAGAAAGGACATGTAAGAAATAGATGAACCTTCACAACTTTAAAGCTTCAAGCATTCACAGTCATTGCTGTAGTAAGGTGATTTGTTTGTGTGCTGTCAGTAGAGACAAAGATAAAGTCTTTTTTGGAGGATGATAATATTATCCAGAGACTTCACAACTTTTCACTTAAAGTATCCAAGATCACACCAAGCATGCCAGAAAATAAAACTCGATGAAAAATAAAATAGAAAGACCAAACATAAGCCAGGTATAAAAGACTGATTAAATGATAAGAAAAATAGAAAAGATGAGTGTGGTTGACTTACAGTCTCTGATCAGCCTCTTAATCTGAATCACATGGACTTAGAAAAATAGAATTGCTAGAACTTTAGAATGCCAAATCACTTGAATTACATTAACAAATAGTTTCAATACAAGAGAAAATGATGGCCTTCTTTATAAACTGTATCAGAATAATTGTCCCCTATGGAAAAAAAATTATGACTTCTAGTTCACACCACATACAAAATCAATTCTAAATGGATCATAAATAATCTGAAAGGTGAAACAATAAATTTTCTGCAACACTGCATAGAAGAGTGACATTTAAATAGCATACTATTTCTTCAACATTACACAATATTTACTATGAAAGAAAAGAATGATAAATTGAACTTTATTAAAATTAAGAAATTCTTAATTCATTAAAAAACAATTTTGAAAGAATGTGTAAATGGCACTCCACAGATTCGAGTGAGATGTTTGCAATACACATAACCAATTAAAGATTCATAGAAATACATAAAAAATAAGTACAAATCAATAATGAGGAGATAAACAACTACATCTAAAGTAAAAATGAGCAAATCAATTGAACAGGCACTTTAACAAGATGTTATCCAAAAGTAAGCTTATAAAAATATGCCTAACATACTTAGTTATTAGTAAAACACAGATAAAACTATAATAAAATATTATTATAAAAGAATTAGAATGGTTACAACTAAATAAAAAACAGTAATGCCAAGTGTTAGTAGGGCTATAGAGTAACAGGAACTCTCACACACTTCTAGTGAAAGTGTAAATTGTTACACTTTGAACTGTTTAGCAGTATTTACCAAATCTGAACATATGTATACTTATGAATCAATTAAATTCTTAGATAGATTTTAGAAATTTATGTATATACTTCACAGGAATCTGTGTATGTTACCAAAGTGCAAGAATATTTAAGGAAGCACTATTCGTAGCATCCCCAAACTAGAAATTACCAAAATTATCACAACAGTAAAATAGGTAAAAGTAGGATGAAAAACTTCAGAATTACTACTAAAATGGAATCTTATACATTAATAAGAACAAACTATAACTATGTACAACAACACAGATGAACCTCACAGTGTTTAGTAAAAATGAAATCCATAGAAAGAATAGTGAACACCAATTATGTTTGAGAACATACAGGGACTTTTTACGGTAGTAGATATTAGTAGAGTGATTACATTTTTGGAAGGGCTAGTAACTAAGTAAAGTCATAAGGGAATATGTTGGAGGCTGGTAATATTCTAGATCTTGATATATTTGATATTTCTACAAGAATGCTTAGTTTTAAAAATACAGTGATCTATATGCTTAAAATGTATTCATTTTAATTTGTGGGGTTATACTGCAATTAAAAAGCAAAGGATAAAAACAGTTTACTATGTTTAGATCTTACCTCATTTATTAAGAAGTGGCTGAACTTAAATATCAAAATGAGTGTACAAATTTCTATGATTTTGCAATAAATTTGAGATAGTTAAACTCCTTTTGTATTTTGGGCTACATTTATAATAGATTGCAAATCCCTCTATTCCCAGATGACTTACTTTACTCAAAGCATTTATGTACCATGTTATCTTATTTCACCCATCTAATGTTTTGTGTCTGAAACAACATCCTGTCTATGGACAAAATTTTGAAAGTACCAATATGAGTGTTTAATTCCCCTATGAAAATCCATTTGCTGAGGGTTAAACTGAAAAAAACATAGCAAGGGATAATGTAGGGGAAATTGTGCTTAGTTTTTTTCATATTCAGTATATTATGTTGCTAGGAAAAATGTGTGTGTGTGTGTGTGTGTGTGTGTGTGTGTGTGTGTGTGTGTTTTAATAATTGGGTTCTCCATTAATCTTATTTAAAAGAGAAAGATTTATATGTTCCAAGAAAGTTTTAATGGACTATGAAAATCACTGATTTCAGAGGACACAGTATAGCTAAAGTCTGAGAGAGATTGGAAGGTAAAACATTAAAACATTAAAAACAAAAGAAAAAAATTATTAACTTCTCTATTTTCTCTACTTGGCCCTATCTTGAAATGTAAATGAAGATCTGAATGCCTATATTGATAGATGTGTACAGATCCACATGCTTTATCAACTGGGTTGGAGCTTTATTTATTCTTTTTATTTACCAAATATTATTTTACTGTATAACATGTGCCCATCCCTTAGGGTGACAGAAAGGTTTGACCTGCTACCCTTCCTAATTATAAAGCCCCACTACCTACTTATAGGTGTTTGACAAGTACAATTGCCAGACACAGTCTTTCCCCTAAATACTGTTTGGAGTCTAATACAACACAAAGTAGCAAAGTCAACTGAGGCTTCAAATTTCTGTGCTATAATATATGAACATATTTTTAACTGGTATTATTACTTAACCAAAATTTGTAAAAGTCTAATTTATCATCAAAATTTATTACTTTACATTATTTTATAAAAGCCTTTTTTTAAAAAAAAAAAAAGCAGGCACAAGAATTAAGCAGTCAAAAAGAATTGAATGAAATTTGGATTGTTCTGGTGATATCAATCAGTGGTTTACTATCTATAAATATACCTTTAAACAACATGTTTTTTTCTTATTCAGAATAAAGACACTTTCAACCTTTTAGTCTCCAAGTTAGGATCACACTTCTCCGGGACTGCTAATATTTTCAAATAATACTGGTTCATTCTTACTGCATTTTTACTATGTACTGGATATTTTGCATAGATTAACTCCTATGTGGAATTATCTACAGTCCAGTCATTCTGTGTGTTATAGAAAGTTGAGGTATCAGGTGTACCATTATCCCATCAATTGACTGAAATTGTTACTAAGAAGCCTATCAACTTGTCAAAGTTAAAAGTACCACTTATTAGCACTGATACCAGACATGTGTGTTACATTTAACTTTCATAATTAAATTCTAAGAGTGCTAATACTATTTGTTTCACACATGACTTATCTCAATGCTTTGTTGTGATATATATGAATGTGGTGAGGGAAAAGAAACACATGTCAAAGGAGTGACTTTTTTAGATAAGAGACCATATATTCTTCAAACACTGGAAAGGTTCCTAACCAGGAAATTGTAAACTTAAAGGATTCCAAATTTATAATTTTGTTTTTTCTTAAGCTCTGTCCAATTAACAGGCATATTATGCAATCACATTCATTTAAATTCAAATGGAAGTCCTTTAGAACATTTTATAAGTTATCCACTGTATTTATAGGTTGTGCTACAATCAACAGATTAAAGTTCAATCATTCTATAAGTAAATTAAAAAAATATTGAGGATTTCTGTTTTTCAGTTATAGATGTAAGGAGCCTGGAAGCTAGCACTTCAAACTAACAACAAGTAAAAAACCAGAGAGACAAAAAAAAACACAACAACTCTTCTTGGATCAATAAGAGAGGAGAGGATGCGGAGCAAAACACTGACCCCAATATTAGAGACAGAGTGGTAAACATGGGAAGTCACGACTTACCAGAGCAGAGACTCAAGAGTGAAACTGCCACAGGAACCGGTGCCAGGATAGGAAAACTGAAAATGTAGTCAACAAACTGCTGAAGGCTCAGTGTGGACAACTCTGAGAGTTAAAAACTTCATGAAGAACCAGTCGGCAGTGGAGGGGGTACCCCACAATAATGGGAGATTTGCTTCCAGGAGCTTGGCCAGGTTCCCACAGTAAATATTGGAGAAAAATCCCCTCCTGCTTCCTGCAAGAAGGGAAAAGGAACCATTTTGAAATACGCCAGGGCACTTTGTTCTTCTTAACAAGGCCTGCGCTCAGGTGAAATTACTAACCAGAACCTAACCTGCTGTATTGTTAGAGCCTAACTGACATAGGGAAGGGAAATAACACAACTCCAGCCCATGTGAGCCATCTTCTCCCATTTAAAGATTGAGAAAAAATCCAGAAATTCTTGTGAAGCTCACAGTCCAGAGGCATAGGCTGATACCTAATCATTGGACCATAGAACGCTTCCACTCTCCCCGCAACTTACCTGCACATTACTAAAGAACTATTTATAGCAGTCCCTTTTGCCCAGTTCACCATGCTTAGTTATCAAGAAAAAATTGCAACCCATACCAAAAGATTAAAAAAAATACAATTTAAGAGGCAGAGCAAGCATCAGAACAAGAAATGGTAGCAATGTTGAATTATCAGACTGGGAATTTAAAATAACTATGATTAATATGGTAAAGGTGTTAATGGATAAAATAGCATGCAAAAGCAGATGGGCAATGTAGGCAGAGAGATGTAAATGCTAAGAATCAAAAAGAAATACCAGAAATCAAAAACACTGCAACAGAAATGAATAATTACTTTGATGAGCTTATTAGTACATTGGACACAGCTGAGGAAAGACTCTCTAAGCTTGAGGATATTTCAAAAGAAACATCCAAACCTGAAAAGTAAAGAGAAAAAAGACTGAAAAAAAAGAACAGAATATCCAAGAACTATGAGACAACTACAAAATGTGTAACATTAATATAATGGGAATATCAAAAGGAGAAAAAAACCAGAAGAAATATTAGAAATATTAATAACTGATAAGTTCCTCAAATTAATGTTAGGCACCAAACCACAGATCCAGGAAGCTCTGAGAGTACAAAGTAGAATAAATGCCAAAAATCCTACACAGAGACACATAATTTTCAAACTACAGAAAATTAAAGATAAAGAAAAAAATCTGAAATAAGCCAAAGTGGGAAAAATGCATTGCCTATAGAAGAACAAATATAAGAATTACATACTTCTACTCGAGAAACTATGCAAGGAAAAGAGAGTGGACTGAAATGTTGAAAGTATTGAAAGGAAAACAAACAAAAAAACCCCCCCACCAAACCAGAATTCTGTACCCTAAGAAACTATCCTTCAAAAGTGGAGAAATAAAGACTTTCCCAGAGAAAGAAAAATTGGTGGAATTTGTTGGTAGTAGACCTGCTTTGCAAGAAATGTTAAAATAAATACTTTAAATAGAAAGAAAATGATATTGTTTTAAAACTTTTAATTGGTCTAACAGATAACAGTTTGTTTAAAATAGTAACAATATATTTGATTATGTTTGCTTATGCATATAGTGTGTGTATATATATATATATATAGAAACACACACATATATATGTTTATATAATGAAGTGAATTACAGCAATAAGACAAAGGATGGGGAGAAAAATTAGGTACCCCCACCACCTGTGAGGTATGGGGGCGTGATTTGAAAGTAAACTTGTATTAGCTATAAATGTATGTTGCAAACTCTAGGGCAACCACAAATAAAGTAAAAAAGAAGTATAGCTGATTTTCTAAGAAAGGAAAAAAAATGGAATCATATGCAGTGCTCAATTATAATCTAAAAAAGCAGAAAAAAGAATGGAAGATAAAAATTAGGAACAAAAAATAAGGACAACAAGTAGAACACAATAACATTACACGGCTATTTAAATGACAAAAATCCATAGCACTGATAATACTAAATGCTGATAAAGGTGTGGAGCAACAGGAACTCTTTTTTATTCATTGCTGATGAGAATGTAAAATGATACAGATATATTGGAAGACAGTTTGACAGTTTGCAAAATTAAATATACTTTCATCATATGAGCCAGCAATCACACTTCTTGGTATTTGCCCAAAGGAGATAAAAACTTACACCCACACAAAAACCTGCACACAAATGTTTATAGCATATTTATTCATAATTGCCAAAACTTGGAAGCAACCACAATGTCCTTTGGAAGGTGAATGAAAACATAACTGTGGTACGTCTATACTATGGGATATTATTCAGCAATAAGCAGTGAGCTATCAAGCCATGAAAAGACATGTAGGATCCTTAAATGCATATTACTAAGTGAAAGAAGCCAATCTGAAAAGTGTACATACTGTATGATCCAACTATATAACATTCTAAGACAGGCAAAAGTACTGAGACAGCAAAAAGATCTCAGTGGTCACCAGGAGTTGGGGAGGCAGTGGGATAAACAGGCTGAGCACAGAGTCTATCTGGGGCAGTGAAACTGCTCTGTATGCACTGTATGATACTATAATGATGGAGACCCATCATTACACATTTGTCAAAGTCACAGAACGAATGGACAACACCAAGAATGAGCCCTAATGTAAACTATGGACTTTGGATGATAATGATCTATCAGTACAGTTTCACTGATTCTAACAAATGCACCACTCGGTGGAGAATGCTGACGATGTGTGAGGGCTGGGAGTATATAGGAAGTACTCTTAATTCTGCTGTGAACCTAAATTTGCTCTAAAAAAAATAAAAGCTACAAATAATCAAAAAAATTGTTTCCACAATTTTTTATTTTTCTAATTAGAAACAAATTCTATGGTAGTAAACATGACATAGATTTCTAACACTAGTTTCCCAATGCTTTACCGGTGTAACTCAAGGTATTAATTTGAACACATATAGATCACATAGATTCCTTACTAACTAAAACAGATCAGCACAAATGTCATAATGAATTATCTGCCAGTTTTAGGTGGAGGGAATTTGAAAATGTCAACTATTAGATCATTTATTAATTTATTTGCTCACATTTTTTCTTTCCCTTGAGGTTCTGCTCAATATAATACTGCTGTGTAGAAATTCAAATCCATGAAAAAGTATCACTATATGAAAATGACTCTTCTCCCCAAATTAATCTAATAAATCAATGGAATTAAAAAAACTTTCAATGGGATGTTTGATGGGTTTGACAAGCTAACTACATACTGAAAAATATCAACTAATATCTTTACACAGAAAAATATGCAAGAATATCAAATGAATATGAAGAAGGACTTGTTATATGAGGTAACATAGAAAACTGTAAAGCTGTAAAAATTCAGAGTAAGTTACTGATGCAGGTAAGAGAACATTATTGTGGGTAGAGTGAGGAGAGTACTTTCACTCTTTATACTTAAATGTGTCAGTATTCCTTTTCTTATTACGAGAATGCATTTGCATATTATTTGTACAATTTAAAAATTTAAGAGGAATAGCACTACTTGCTAACATTTTCAAGAGCTATGTGCTATGTATGAATTGTTCCAGGTATTTTCACAGGTCTTGCTGAATTCTCACAGCAGCCTTATTGTCCTTATGTTTCAGAAGAGAAAACTGACACTAGAAAAATTAATTTGCCTAAAGTTGCACAACATGCAAGTGTCAAAGCTGGGATTTGAATCAGGCAGCCTGGCTCCACATGCTGCACTGTTAACCACCATATAATGCATAGCTCCCTGAGCTAAGAAGGCAATATATTGTTTATATTAGGAAGATAATTAAGACAAGTTAAAGAAAAATGTGTATGTTAAATTTTCAAAAAAATAGGGATATATATACACACGCATGTGTAAACATGAATTATATTTACACTGCATAATGTATAATATTATATATTTAACATATTCAATTTCCATGAATATAGAGGATTCAAGATAATCTATTTATAATAAAATAAAATGTGTATCAGTTCGCTGCTGCCTAACAAATTACCACAGGCAGTAGCTTAAAGTAACACCTATTTATCAGCTTATAATTCTCTAGGTCAGAGTCCAGCAAGGCATGACTGGGTTCTTTGCTCAGGTTATCACAAGATAGGGTTTTTATGTTGCAGCACTGAAGAGTCAGGCTGTTCTCATGGGGAGGCTTGGAGGAAGATTCTGCTTGAGAGCTCATTCAGATTGTTGGCAGAATTCATTGTCCTATGGTTGTAGAACTGAGGTCTCCATTTTCTTGCTGTCAGCTGGAGCATTTGGTTCCTAGGGGCCTAGGGGCCAGGCCACCTGCCCTCTTGCCATGGGCCTCATTCTTCTTCAAAGCCAGCAATGGAAAATTTCTCATGGCTCAAATGCCATTCATGATTTAAACATATCTTACTTCCTTTTTTGACCACTTAACCCAAATTTAACGGCCTCATGTGATTATGTCAGGCTTACCCCAATATTCACCCTATCTTACCATCAGCTGATTTAGGATCTTAATTGCATCTTCAAAATCCATTACAGTAGTGCCTAGATTAGTGTGTTGATTAATTTTCTTAATTTTAAGCTTTGGCACCCAGTTGCTCAGTCAAATGCTAGTCTAGATGTTGCTGTGAAGGTATTTTTAAGATGTGATTAACACTTACAATCTGTAACTTTAAGTAAAGCAAATTATGCCCCATAATGTGAATGGGCCTCATTCAATCATTTCGAGCAAGGCCTTAAGAGCAAAAGACTGAAGTTTCCTGAAGAAGGAGAAATTCTGCCTCAAGGTTGCAACACTGAAACCCTGCCTGAGATTTCAGCCCTTTGGCCTGTCCTAACAAGACCACAACATTATCTCCTACATAAATTTCCAGCCGGCTGGCTTGCCCTGTAGATTTTGCACTGTTAGCTTCCTTAATTGTGTGAGGCAATTCTTTAAAGGCTCTCAGTCTCTTAACTCCTGACACATTCTTAACTCCTGACACTTACTTTCCACACATTCTTGTTTAATCTTTTTAGTCACTGATTTTTAACAGCAGGACTTAGTAAGAAATTCATAGATATAAAGAGGATTTTTCTCTGAGATAGGGTTGCTATATTTAGGAAATAAAAATAGACAATACACAGTTAAATTTGAAAATCAGATACAGAATGGATAATGTTTTAGTATAAATATCTCCATAATACTTATATTAAATAATACCTACACTAAAAAAAAATCCATTATTTATCTTAAATTCGAATTTAGCTGGTGCCCTGTATTTTATCTGGCAACCCTACACTGAGAACATTTTTTAATCTTGAGATTTCAATGACTCTCCCTGTTTTTCTTTTTGTTTGCTTATTTAAAATTTGGAAAGAAATTGTTTAAATATTTAGGATGATACTTGTGTATGTAATGGTTTCAGCAGTCAGCATATAATTAAACCAGTTGTGTTTTAGATTGTAAATACTTCCAGAGGCAATAATACAGAACTCATGCTGTTTTGAAGCCATTTAAAGAAAACTGATACATATTTATGTATATGGAGCTTGCAGAAAGTTGAAAGATTCTGTGAGGTATTCTGAGACTTTCAAAACAAATGGCACATATTGCTAAGTACACATTAGTTAGCAAGCACTACAATTCACTTGTAGTACACATTAGTTAGCAAGCACTACAATTCACTTGTGTAATAATAAGCTGTTCAAACAACAGTATTATGTACTCCTCTCCTTTCCTAAGTTCACTGAAGTCACTAGCTCTGCTTTTGAACTTCCTATTAATGAAGATGGAAGCAGTGTGAGAAGGCAGGTTCACTTGTCCTGGGCTTAGGAAATGCAGATCACAATCATGATTGGGGTGTACCACCATTTGTCCAAGAACCCTTCAGAATGAAAGTTGATCCATTTTTCAAATACAGAAAACAGCAACAACTTCAGATAAAACAGAATCAACTTCAAATGGATTACTGTCAGGATTAAGTGAGAATATATTTGTGAAAATATTTTATAAAAACTACATTATTGTGAATGTTATTGTGATGCAGTAATGATTCATTTGTTCTTCAGTTGAACTATAACCTCAACTCACTGATTTAAAAAATGTTTCTTATGAAAATTAGCACATATTTAATTTTAACTTTTGTCAAGTAATATTCTCAAAAAAGATTACTGACATTGCAGACATTCTATAGAAATCTAGTTATTACCCTGTTACTGACCAATAGGTTTATTTAAATAGAAACATTGTAGTTGAGGTTAAATGAATAAACACAGTTCTTTTTGTAGCATGATCATTTGTATAGGCACTGTGTATTTTTTCTTTTTTAATTAACAGACTTTCTTTTTAGAGTGGCTAAAGACTTACAGAAAAACGGAGCAGAAAGTACAGAGTTCTAATATATTCCCTTCTCCTTGCCTCATCAAAATCCTCTAATATTAGTCTTTTACACTGATGTGTACTTTTGTTACAATTGATGAACCAATATTGATACATTATTAAAAACCTATAGTTTATTTTAGAATCCACTATGGGTTTTGTCAAATGCATACTGTCATATATTCACAACTACAGGATCATACAGAATAATTTTACTGCCTTCAAATTTCCCTGTGCTCAACCTATTCTTTCCTCCCTTCTTCCTCCCAACCCCTGGCAACCACTGATCTTTTTACTAACTTTGTAGTAATGCCTTTTCTAGAATGTCCTGTAGTTGAAATCATACAATATGCAGGCTTTTCAGGCTGACTTCTTTCATTTAGCAATCTGCATTTAAATTTCCTGTGTCTTTTCACAGCTTGAGAGATCATTTCTTTTAGCACTGAGTAATATTTCATTGTACGGATGTACCACGGTTTGTTTTTCCATTCACCTATTGAAGGATATCTTGGTTGTTTCCATGTTTTGGAGATTATGAATAAACTATAATACAAACATTTGTGTGCAGGTTCTCACGTGTACATAAGTTTTCAACTCATTTCAGCAAGTGCCTAGGACTGCAACTGCTGGATTATAGGCAAGGCTATGTTTAGCTTTGTAAGAAACTGCCAAACTGTCTTCCAGAGTGGATATTTAATTCTATCTTTCCACCAGCAATGAATGAGTTCTTATTGCTCCACCCTCACCAGCATTTGGTGTTCTTAGTGTTTTGGGTTTTAGCTTAATAGGGGCATAGTCGTATCCTATTGTTGTTTTAATTTGCAATTCCTAATGAAATACAATATTGAGCATCTTTCCATATGCTTTTTTGCTATCTGTATATCTTCTTTGGTGAGGTGTCTGTTTTGATCTTTTCCCCACTTCTTAATTACATTATATGTTTTCTTTCAGTTGAGTTTTAAGAGTTCTTTGTGTATTCCTGATACAAGTCCTTTATTAGATATGTGTTTTGTAAATATTTTGTCCCAGTCTGTGGCTTATCATTTCATTCTCTGAACACTGTCTTTCTCAGAGCAGAAGATTTAATTTTAATTTATTATGTTGAAAAATCTGGGTCTTTTACATTTCCATATAAATTTTAGAATTAGTTTTTCGATGTTTACAAAGTAAATTGGGTTTTGCTTGGAATTGCATTGAATCTGTAGATCAAACTGCAGAGATCTGGAGAGCTAACATATTAATAATATTGGGTCCTATCCATGAACATTCACTATCTTTCCATTATATAGGTCTACTCTAATTTCTTTCATCAGTTTTGTAGTTTTTCACTACAAAATACTGTGTGTATATTTTGTTAGATTTATACCTAAGTATTTCTCTTTTTTTGGTGCTAATGTAAATGGTGTTTTGTTTCACTATAAAATCTGAATTATTCTTTGCTGGCATATAAAAAAATCAATTGACTTTTGTATATTAGAATCATCCCAAAACCTTGCTATAATTACTTATTAGTTCTAGGGCTTTTGCTGTTATTAGTTCTTTGGGATTTTATACATAGACAATCATGTCATCTTTGAACAAGGATAGTTTTGTTTCATCCTTCCTAATTTGTATGCAGGAACTGAAAAGTTTACATAATCTGTGGACTGCATGATCAGGGGCAACTGTTTCATACTGGTCCAGTTGAATTTATTAATTCGCTCATTTAGCAGTATCTAAAATGTGAAGCACTGTAGTGATTGCTAGTGTTAGATAGATAGTAGATAAGAAATGGTAGTGAAAATTTTCAAGGAGTTTCCAACCAAGTTTGAGAGATAGAAAAGTAAACCAAAATGCCTATAATGCTATCTTGAGAGCCAAACAAGGCTCCTAGAGGTTAAATTTAAGCTGAGACTTGAGGCTGTTTATGAGTTAAATTACATGAGATGAAAAAGAAATAATATGCAAAGGCTTAGATGCTATACAACATATTCCCTTTTAGTAACAATATACCTTACAGTATCACTGGAGTAGAAGAAACAAACAAACATGAAATTGAAAGGAGGTGAGTGATGATACTGAAGGTGGAGGTAAGGAGCTGAACCTGAGGAGACTTATCTGTAGTTTACAAGTTAGAAATTCATTTTGAAAACTAGAGAAAGCCACTGAAGATTAAATAGTGAGGCATCATATATGCAATTATAAAATATTAATGAAAACTTAAAAGATGAACTTGGATTATTCATACCAGATGAAGAGAGACAAGTACAAGATGTTCTTATGACTTCAACAGAATCAATGGTAGAACTGATTGGGTCTCTACTTTGGTAAAAGGCATTGGAAAGGATTCAAAAATATTGATATAAATTATCACTATCTTCAAAGATTTTATAATCCTGATAAAGTTAATAAATTAATATTAACAATGACTTTATAAAAACAGAAACTAGATATATAGGAAACAAGATAATCCAAGGTTGTCCAGAAATACTGCAGTGCATTGGAATATAACAGGACAAAAATAAAACGGATAAACCTGAGATAAAAAGAGCCTGGGAAATAAGACTGCCCCAAACTAAACACTAAATGCTTAAGATAATGGCCCAAAGAGTCCTAGGTTCATTTATTTACTTATCCATTCCCTCAATATATTATTCAATGGACATTTTTTTCAAAACTACCATGAATTAGGATGCTGAATATAGAGATTCATAAGAACGTATTTTCAAACAAAGGTTCAGAGACAAAGCTACAAATCAATAACCAGAAAAATATTAATGCATAATGATACTCATATAATAAGGACAAATAAGGCAAAGCTAAGGAAAACAAAAAAAGAACTTGGAAGATTTGATAAACTTTCTTAAAGATAATTGTCACCTAAAGGGCCATCAAGGATAACTATTTCTTAGTAAAGGGCATAGCAAACAGAATAATGATAAGAAGAGACAGAAAATCAAGTAGAATAGACAACTTGTTTTCTTTTTAAAGGATTTTCACCAGTCATCTTTCTAACACCTAGGTTAGGGTGAAAGTTTACCAGATTTTGTTGAAAAACTTTGGAAACAAGTAAGTCATCTCTGGAAATATCCACATCCCCCCCCCCCGGCTTTTTTTAAAATACCAAATAACTTGATCAGATACAAACTAAGGATCTCATAACCCAGATTTCCAATTAGTTACTGTTAAGCCAGATTAACAGTCCCCCCGCCCAAACACACACGAAGTACTTCCAAAGAAACTTTTTAAAAAAAAAGGAAAAGCAAAGAAAAGAAAATGCAAAGTGACTGGCAACAGTGAGGTAGGGAGAGTTCTTCTGCTTATTAACCTAACCAATTGTAGTTGGTCTATAAGGTAAGTGTAAACATCAAAAGCAGAGGCAGGTCTGCATGGAAGGATGGGCCTGTTATGGGGGAAGTCCAAGTATTCTTGCTCACCTACCACTCTAAGGGTGAGACAGACTGGACATAAAAGGATCATTCTGGTATTAAACAGTGTGAACTAAAGAGAATCTTCATTATCTCTGAGATTCCAGATAAGCTGCCATGACATGTTTTTCCAAATAAAAATGTATCTTGGAAATAAGAGTATGATAGAAAACTAACATTTTCAAAAACAAGGTTTCTTTCATGACTATTTTCACCACTGTTCTAAATGACTAACCTGCATTTCTTCCATGCTACACATTTTACTAAGTATTAATATCAGATAAAGGTACTAAAATATCTCTTCTTGGATTAAGGAAAAGATACACATCCTTGCATAAATAAAAATACATATTTTTATAAAATTACAACTTTTATTTATGTGTGTGAATATTAAGTATTACTACATGGCACAACTGTAAAATATAACATTTTCTTTTTAAAAAGATTTTTTAACATTATTATTGTGGAGAAATGCTTCAAATATTTCAAAATAAATTTTAGGAATACACAATTAACATACCTGATAGTAAAACTTTCAGTCACGTTACACTATTATTTTATATAAACTTTTTTTTTTTTTTTGTGGTACGCGGGCCTCTCACTGCTGTGGCCTCTCCCGTTGTGGAGCACAGGCTCCAGACGCCGCAGGCTGAGGCCACGGCTCACGGGCACAGCCGCTCCGCGGCATGTGGGATCTTCCCGGACCGGGTCACGAACCCGTGTCCCCTGCATCGGCAGGCGGACTCTCAACCACTGTGCCACCAGGGAAGACCTTTTTATATAAACTTTTTAGATTGACATAAAATCTAAGTTTGCTACCATCAGTTCATCAATTCTTTATCATTGCTACAGGGCTCCCCAAAAATAGACTTCAAAGCCGTTTTGTTCTATTCTCGAATATCAAATCTCTATTTTACTTTACTGTATCAAAACTGATAAAATGCCATTTTAACATCAGAGAAATAATATTGACTATTAGTGAACTTGACACACATCGATACAACTTTCATGAATTTTTTTAAGTTTTGAAGCTTTATTAAATGTTTGAAAGGTACTTTTTGTCTAATGGATAATTTTTATTAATAAAAGCATATAATTGTGATTGCCATTTTATATGAATATAATAAGTGATAATTCTACTGATTTAAATAACTTATTTACATATGAGAATAATGACTTTGCTTTGGATTTGTTTCTGGATTTATTTATGGAAATCTCAAATCTCTGAAAAGAAGTTTTAAGATAGAAATATTTAACAGCTCTTGTTACTCAAAGTCACTTTGAAAGCATTTGGAAAGAGCAACTAAATCTTTTTCTTCCTTATAAAAGTTACCAAATGCATTTGTGAATAAAAACATGAAATTTTATTATGAAGTGATATTTGATCCTAAACCTCATTAGGATGAAACAGAATTTATACTGGTGAAGTTACCTTGGTATTTAGGGCAAAACTGTTAAACTGGAATAATGTTAAATTTTCTACATGAATAGTCTATTTTAACAGGGTTTAAAAAAACCTGCACATTAATTTAAAGTTTACTGTTGTCCAAGAAGTTATATAACAGGATACTTGTTTGTATTTATACAACTTTACAGACTGTGAAGTCTTTATATCTTACCCTTTTATTTCAGTGTTTATCAACTAAAGTTTAGATCAACTAAACTACTTTGCTATTTTGTAAGAATTTTTAATTTTTTTCACTATTTAACTCTTGGGTATACTCTTGTTTTTAACCATATGAAAAATTTCTCTTAGTCTTAATAAAAACTGCAAGGAGTTCTATCAAGGGAGTTATATCCCCATGTTTCTACCAAAGGAATTATTAAAGCCTTTGATTGTAATAACTATCCACTTCAGCTACTGCCTTATATACACATTGACAACCACGTTCATCTAATGAATAGTTATAACATATTTTGGTCAGATATTTATGTAGAGAGGAACATGTTTTAAATATAGAGCAACGTCTCACTTTCAGCTATAACCAGATGAAATCCAGTTTATAATATGTAGTCTTCTTTGCTCTGGATAGTACTCCTCATAATTGCAATTGTATAAATAATTTAGTTTAGTTTAAAATAAAATATAAAGGAATGGTGAAAGATAGTGTTATTTTTAATAGTGAGATTTTACAGTTGTGTAGTATTATTTGTCAAATATAACAGGAGACTTACATATCCTTGATATATCAAATTAATGAGTTTAACCCATGAAAAAGAAATATTAGTATGCAATTAATAAATTTAACAAAGCTACAAAGCTACAATTTTTAAAAAACTTTACAGGCTCTAGTGGGATACTATGGACTGTTCCATTCCAAAAACTATTATCCACAGTTCATGTATTGACATCCCAGCTAATAACACTGAGACTTAGCTGTTGCTAGGCCGTTGCTGAAAGTTTGGGGCCATTTTTCTTTTCCTCAAAATGAAGAGTAAATAAATTAAAATTTCTAAAGATTTATAATAGTGTCTGCCACGTAGCATGTATTACATACATTTTTATTTTCAGTTACATAGAAATTAGTTCATTGTACTAATCTTTCACTTATATTATCTTTATATCTCCCTATTTGCTTTGAGAACATAAATATAAAAACAAAGATGTGTTCAAAAATGTCTACAGAATTTAATTTTCAAGTATCAGAAGACATGGAATATAGTAATAAATTGTCATTTACTGATCTCATGCATCTACATTCTAGTAATAAATAGTAAATTGTCATTTACTGATCTCATGCATCTACATTCTAAATGTTGTGAGGAGGGTGAGACTGAGACAGGTTAATGAACAAACAAGTTATCAAAAATGATATTGAATAAGTGTGATTTGAGTGTTTTGTCTACGGTGACCAGGAAAAATTTCTGATTAGTCGACATTTTAATGGATAAACTTAAAAAAATGAAGGTAACCCATATAAATATCTGAGGAAAGAACTGTCCAGATTTCAAAAATGAGACAATAACATAAATGTGCTATGTTGGGAGAAATGTTGTTGTGTCTGAACACAACACATAATCTAGTGTGGCTGCAAGAGAATAGGGAGAGGAAAGAGAAAAGTCATAGGAAAAGATGGCAACTGGGTATCAGCAAAGGTGGAGTAGTTTATTAAATTGAATATATAATTTAATGTCTCACTTTGGGCAATAGCCTATCTCTAAACTATTAATTTGTTAAGGAAAAATAAGATTAATTTCTCTATGCTAAAATTAATTTTCATACTCCCTACCACACTGTAAAATTGTAGGATGGAACATTAAAGTCCAGAATTTTTTTTGTTTGTTTTTTTTTTTTTTTTTTTTGGGGTACGCGGGCCTCTCACTGTTGTGGCCTCTCCTGCTGCAGAGCACAGGCTGCGGACGCGCAGGCTCAGCGGCCACGGCTGACGGGCCCAGCCGCTCCGCGGCATGTGGGATCTTCCTGGACCGGGGCACGAACCCGTGTCCCCTGCATCGGCAGGCGGACTCTCAACCACTGCGCCACCAGGGAAGCCCCAGAATTTTTTTTTTTATGTCTCATTTTAGAAAAATGAATTAACCAGTGACCAGATCAGCTTTCTCAATTTACACTGTTGAGTAAGGAAAAAAAAAGTTTACAAATGGGAATTATTTACCTGGACTGTTTTTTGGGACTTGAAACTAAAATGATGTTTTTGACATATCAGAATTCAATGACCACCTCTGAAGTAGCTACCTTACAAATTAAAAAAAATAATAATTCAAAGGTTCTATCAGTGTTTAGGAGTAACTATAATTTTCATTAGCTAATTTCCATTTTCTAATTGAGTAATTTTAAATATCACTCCCAGAGTTCAAAAGTAATTTCTGTACTGGATACTGCAATATAAAACAAACAATAGTAATTGACATTTTGATGAAAGGCAAAAGCTCTCAGAGGCCAGTTTCCAAATAAAAGTGTAATAAGAAATAAAATAATTTTTATTTTAATGTTTTCAAAACATGGATTAAAGCACAACTTTAATTATAATTTTAACTTACAAGTATCAGAAAAATAACTTTTGATATCTCTGAATCTGATGATTAAACCAGCCTATTTTACTTATTAATATAGGTCCATAAGGTTATATGTGCATCTCCTGCATCCACTAAAAAAACCCACTAAAACCACTGGAGGTTGTTGTCCATGGTTATTTGGCAGCTACACCTGACTTAAATCCATGTGAGCCTATCAATTTACCTCAGTATTCCCACCAGTCAATTATATATAACTCTGCTGTTCAGTAATACTGCATTGTGTGTACATGTCAGTGACAATACTCTGTGAACATGTAAAAATGAGCAAAAAAGCAGAGCAAAGAGAAAAGGAAGCATCTTTTTAATAGTAGAGCAGAAAAATAAATTATTACAGAAGCTTCAATGTGTTATTGAACTGAGGCAATTTACTGAAAATATGGGGTCAGAAACTACTACCATATTTAATTTAAAAAGCACAATCATAAGTTGTTGGTGTTTTATTAGAGACAGTAATGATCTAGAAACAATTAAAAACAGAAGACCAGTCCACAGTTTGAAAACTGAAAACCATGACAATGTCATAACTGAAAGGATTTGACAAATGAAGAAATAATTTGACAAACTTAGACAATTTTTGACAAGGAAGTGAACATATATCTAAGACCACCAGTTATTCTGGATATGAAACAAGCTCATATGCAGCATGAAGTGAGTGTGACTACACAAAAGGTTGGCTGCAGAAATGTGTTATGATGTAAAGTAAATGAAAATACAAGGTAAAAATTCTTTTTCATCATGAAGTAGCCAAAATTTACAATGAAAACTTTGCTTCAGTAACGAAATTATGAAAGCTGTAACTGAATAATTTCAATGCTAATGAAACAGCCTTCTACTCATGCTCTGTTCCTATAAAAATGAATGAATGAATCCAAAAAACATCAGCATGGCTTTGGAGAAAGTATCACTGGATTGAAGGTGTGCTAAGACCAGGTTGACTGTTCCTGGTCACAGGCCGCAAGATAAAGACAGCAATAATTGAAAAACTCAGCACCGGAAACATTCAGACAACTTTTGTGTATATTATCACACATGGCAGAAAGCATGAGAAACCAGAGCAAAAAGTTTTAGCTAGATCAATAATCATTCTGTACCAACAGTATGAGCTCACCATAGGCTAGACAGACTGAACTTTACGTAAAAAAACAATGTTTTCAAAATTTACTTTTCCCCAAACATGGTCTTTGTGAAACAGCAATATGGCCAAGGAAATTTATGTGCCAAGGGGAGTCACTATAAACAAGTTCCTGGAGCTGCTGCTTGCTGCATTTAGCAGAGTTGGAATTTGATCTTGGGGATGTCACTTATGCAGTTGGGAATGAGTTTCTGATTTACAAAGATGTTTGAGTGAATTTTCCTAAATTCTGATCTTGTAATATTTTTATTATGTAATATGTTTTAGAAGTTCTTCTCCAAGAGATTTAGGCAGTTATGGGGTTTCGTATCACATGCTCTCTGTTATCTAAACACAGTGATGTCTGGGTGGGAAGAGGCTGTGGCTAGGCACCATGCACAGTATGAAATGACTTGTGCATTTTCAATATGGATACTCTAAATCTAAAAACCGTATTTCTCAAACTTACTTGCTGCCAGGATTCTAGATGTGTAGAAGATGGAACACACACATGAGACCGGAAAGCAGAAAATTTAAAATGTTCACAATAAATTGATTTATCTTTCTAGCATGGTTGGAGTAGTTTTATCTGGAACAAATCAGGCAGACATTATAGTGTTCAATCCCTATTTACTTATTTATCTCCTATTTCACAAGCTTTTAGCTAATGCTTGATGAGTGTCAGATGTTTTTAATATTCATTCATTTAATCTTCATGACAACGTTAGAGGATAGGCACTATTACGTTTTTGTAGATGGAGGGAACTGAAGCACAGCTGATATCCTAACAAGGCCAAGGTCACAGGGTTAATGAATGGTGAAAGCAAGATCTGAATTTAGCTAGTCCTGCTCCAGAGTCCATGCTCTAAACCACTATGCTAGGCTACCTTTTCTGTTATCTTTCCTAGCCTCCCTAGAATCTCAGATATTGAGTAATGTGGTGGTACATCAATGGAATTTCCAGAAGAATCTTTATAAGAAATATTTAGAAGAGTATTATAGTGTATCTCATTGTTATTTATAACTAGAAAAACAAATATATATATATATATATATACATACACACACACACACACACACACACACACACACACACACACACACATTCCAAGCTATGCAGTACTTAAACTTTGCCTATTTGGGAGATTCTGAAAATTATTTAATATGACCCTTTCTTCATAAATTAGTATGCGTATTATTGCCTGAAACTAAAGAATTATAAGCAATACAGTAATTGGTTACAAAGGTGCTTGCAAAAAAAGACACTCTCAAGGATATTTAGGAATAGTGATTTCACAAGGTTGAAATTAAGTCAGTGAGGAGTCAATTAACACAAAAAGGCAAGACACTAATAATCCATGGCATGCAGTGGCAAAATACTTAGTTTAAATATTACCTAAGGTTGCCTGAAATGAATTGCCTATTGAGAGCTAAGCTTTAAGAGATGTAGTGGTGTTAGGACAGATGATCATGACAATGTTCACACAGGACAGTAGGGTTGAGGGAGGGAGAGAGGGCTGGCAGTTTCGACTACGCTACAAAGATGGTGACCAGCTCAAGATTTAAATTCTCACCTCAAAGCCTGGTGAGAACATCAGGATTTTCTTTTTCAATAAAGTAATCATTTATCTTGTTAACGGCAAGGTTCACATAGGTATAAATTCAAAAATAAAATCTAACCCTTCAGTTTGCTGAATTATGGCACTGCATTAGTTTCCTAGGGTTGCCCTAACAAAGTCCTAAAAAACAGTAGCTTAAGACAACTGAAGTTTACTGTATCCCAGTTCTGGAGGCTAGAAGTACAAAATTAAGGTGTCAGGAGAGTCATGTTCTCTCTGACAGCTCTGGAGCAGAATCCTTCCTTGCCTCTTCTGGTTTCTATTATTTGATAGCAATCCTTGGCATTCCGTGGCTTGTAGATGCATCATTCCAGTCACATGACTGAATTCTCCCTGTGTGTCTTCACAATGCCTTCCCTCTGTTGCATGCCTGTCTCTGTGTCCAAATTTCCCCTTTTTTATAAGGACCCCTGTCACATTAAATTAGGGCCCACCCTAATAAGCTCATTTTAACTTTATTCTCTCTGTAAAGTATACCTATTTCCAAATAAGGGAATATTCTGAGGTACTGAGAGTTAGGGCTTCAACATATATTTTTTGAGTTACACAATTCAATCCATAATAAGTGTAGATTGAACATATAGCCTTTTCAAATATGTTAAAAATTAGGACACCTATTAAGTGAAAGTGGGATAGTGAAATTTGGAAACAGGTCATTTGATAGGATTCGAGTGACAGGAACATGATCCTAAAACCTCTCCAAAAACCTCTGGCAAAATATGATAAGGCTTTCTAGCCTTTTTTCAAACAAATATAATGAATCCACATGAGGAAATAGCATTGATGAGAATGCAAATTCCCCTCATACTCCTTTCTTATCTTCTTTTATTGCTACGAGATCTACAATATACATCACACTCAAGATGTTCCAAGAGAGAAACTGCAAAGCCAAAGCTTGTATAAAATGGTTTATACACCAACATAATTGCAAGATTTTGCTCATACATTCAGGCTAGGAACCTAGGAGTTATGTGTGGGTATTTTTAGATTGCTAGATGGAGAAGAAAATAATAGTATATTAGGCCAAATTTATTAATGTGGAACACTTGCCAGAAATTTCTGAATCAATCTACTAGTTTGAAAAGCTAGGAGTGGTTTCAACTGCTGATTCATTTCTTGGCTTAATCTGGAAGTTATTAGTGGTTTATTTTATTGGAAGTTGATTCTATGATAAAATACAGAGGAAGATATCCAAACACTTAGAAAATTGAAATGTTGGAGTTAATGAATTATATGTGATACAACATTCACCTCCTACCTATGTCCCTGAGAGAATTCAGAGAACACTGTATTTTCCAAAGCACTGAGAAATACACTGATGAGTAGAATATCAGCCTTGCAGTTCCTTAAAACGGTTCTATTTGTTATAGAAGAAATGGTACCACTGAAGTAGATTCTCTATTTGGAATCGATTGATGGATTCCTGGAGTGGCAGAAACAAAGCAGTAACACAAAATTGCTAAAGCAATGCTGTCTTGGTTTCTCTAACAGCCAACTACTTGCATTTGTAATCAGAACATCAACATAAATCTTTGGCCAACCAGTGGTATGAGGCCTAGGACTAAGTCTCATCAAGATCTTCTTTGATTAACTTAACTGGAGCTGGGGAGAGGGGGGAGGAGGGAGCCCTCTAATTCTAGAGACTAATTTGAATTTCCTTAAATGGCCCTGATGTAATTCCCAGCCCTGAGTCAATTCATAGATACAGAATTTCTTCAAAGAAGCTGAGGCTGGGTTTTATTTTGAAAGATCCTGAGAGAACTCCATAAGTACATCTTCCTTCCAGTCTTCCCCGATGGACTTGCAGTCATTTATCAGAGAAAATGTTCACTGGGGAAAGCACATTTTGGAAGAATTTTGGAAATGTTCTCTGAGCTGACACGTCCCTGGGAACAGCCAGAAGGGGCTTATCTTGATAAATGATTCATAAAGAGCTCAGTAGGCCCGGGAAACTGTTCTATAGTGATTTCCTCAGTTCCAGGTTTATAACTTTTTAGACTTATTTTATTATAAAATAATTGAAGATTTACAGAAAGATGCAAAGACAGTACAGAGAGGGCCAATGTACTCTTTACCCAGTTCTCCCAATGGTAACATATTACATAATTATAACCAGGAATTTGATGCTGGCACAATATGTGTGTATAGTTCTATGACATTCATTACATACAATTAAGGGCATCCAAAATACAAAACTATTCCATTAAAAAAAAAGTTCTCCCTTATGCTACCTCTGTAGTCACATCCACCTCCGTACCCCTAATGTGGAAGCACTAATGTGCTTTCCACCTCTATCATCTGTAATTTTGACATTTTGAGAATGTTATATAATTGAATTTAAACTATCGGCCCATAACCAGATCCAGTATATTTTGTTGAAATAACCAGGTGCGAAACAACTTAGAGGATTCCCTTAAAAGTTCTTGAAGGGCAGTTCCCTCTCCAAGGGAACTTGGAGGAACTCTTCCTTCCTCCAGAGAACAGGAAGGAGCTTTTTCTTCCCTTTCCTTCCTTCTCTTTCTTTTAACACTATATGTTTCCCTAAAATTGTTATTTTATTGAAACAAACTACTTATTATTTTGTAACTTTTTAACAGACAATTTAAATGTACCCAGGTTGGGGTTTTGATCATTCATATCACAGTGTTCCCCCACAGCTCTGCCACCCTACTGTCCCTGAATGTGAGCTGCTCCTTTTTACTTCCTGTTCCCCACTCAGAGACACCACCTACGTTCTCCACCTGCCCCAACCCTCCCATCCTTCAGATCTCAGCACACAGACCTCATTTCCTCTCACGGTTTTCTGGTTTTCTCTGCTTTCTCAGCTTATACAGGTCCCTTTGTGCGCCAAGGGCTGACAACAGGTTACACCGCGGTGCCGCCTTGAAACTGCGTGGTGCGTGTGGTGCGCGGCGCAGACGGTGGGTGGTGCGCGGTCGTGAGCGTGGTGGGCGTGGTGAGCGTGGTGCGCATGCGTGGGAAAGAGCCGCGGAGTTCGTAAAGTTCCGCGAGCAGCAGTCGTCTCAGTCCCGCCAAGTGTTCACCCCACAGGCCGGTACTCCAAGGTGACTCAGCTGTCATGTCATTAGCTCCATGGGGCTGGAAGAGCTGACCGCCCTCTGACTGATGGAGTAACTTGTAAACAGGTAGGGAAGAGAGAGGTGGGGGTCCAGCCTTCGGCCTGTATGTCTGGGGTGAGGGGCAGAGTTTCCTCACCTGTCAGAACGCTGCTGCTTAAAATATGGGAGGGGGACAGCAGCAGCAGCATCTCCAGGACATGTGTTTGAGATGCAGAATCTAAGTCAGAATCTGCAAGTGAATTTGCATGTCGCACTGTGAGAAGCACAGGCTAGTCGTCTTTCTGGTTCATGTGCGCATTAAAGTTTGAGAAGCTCTGGCATGGGAGTCTCTCAGGATTCCAAGTAGAAGTCAGAACACTAACAACTAGTATGAATGATCGTAATAGGGTTGAGGTCAAATCCTTACTGAGTGTTCTGGAGCCACAGGTGATTCCCAAAACAAAAGAGAGCTCTCTGATAGTGTAACATTTGAGCTGAGCACCAGAATAAGCGAAGCCGTGGCCATAACGGTATCCAGACAAAAAGCGGCAAGTATAAAGGCCCTGGAGTGGAATGTGCTCGGTATGTGTGAAAAAACAAGGAGCCTGTGTGTCTGGGGCAGAGTTAGGGAGACTGTGATAGGAGATAGTGGGGATGGATTTTATTGACCTTGTAGATCATGGTAAGGGCTTGGGGTAGTATCATGAGTGTAATGGGACGCCATTGGAGGGTTTTGAGTGGAGAAGTCACATCTGACTTTTAACAGGTATCTCTCTAAGTGATGTGCTGAGAATAGACTGAGGGGGAAAGACAGGGAAGGCAGGTCAGAGGCAACTGCATCCTGTTGAACAAGGATGAACAAGATGAACAAGGTGGCTTGGAACAGGGTGTAAGCAATGGAGGTAAGGAGACATGCTTAGAACCTGGTAGTATTTTGAAAGTAGAACTGGCAGGACTTGCTGATGATTGATTGATAGTGTGTGGGAACAAGAGAAGAATCTCCCCAGGGCTATTGTGTACAGTTGGTTAGATCAGCCTTCCCCGAAGACTTCATGTATCCCCTTCTGAGGCTGCCACAGGCTGGGGAAGTTGTCTCTCTAACAGAAAAAGAAAAAAAAAAAAGTTCAGGAAAATTATCTCACAAAATGATAGAAATTATGAGGGTAATTTTTAAAGTTTTATTATTTGGCAAAATAGAATGTTGGCAACTCCTAAGTTTTTGTTGTTGTAATGGTAAGAGTCAATAAAATTCAAAATCTGGGGACCTCTGCAATAGAGGCTGGTTTGTGAGGTCTATAGCATTTTTTTGTTTTTGTTTTTGTTTTTTTTGCCATACTGCGCCTCCTGCTTCTCGTTTATATATTGCCTTGTATTGAGGTTACATGTATACAAATCAATTCTCTACCGTTTTGGACAGTGACTTTTTTTCTTCTGGTACCTTGTTCGGTAACTACTTGCTGAATAAATTAATGAATGAGCGGATGACTTTCAGGAGCTAAGAATGTGGGCTAGATGAAAAATCATTTTTGCATGGTGTTTAAGAATCATATTTTCATTAATCATAGTATAGTATATAATTAAGCCTAGGCACAGATCCTATCCAAATCTGCATTTTAATAAGGACTTACGCATTGTGAGTGTCTAACAGGAGTTTCATAATCATGATCGTTCTGTGAACAACATGGTTATCTTCCTTAACTTGGCTTTATAAGACTTGTCCTGTGAGAAGTATGCAGAAGGACCTTATCCCACAATCAGCCTTGTGCGGGAGGTGGTCTTGCACAGTCCTGAAGAGGTGTTTTAGAAATTCCCTCATCCATGAGAGGGGTTTGGGCATCAGAGGGCTACTCCAGATAAAGCTGGAGGAGAAGATAATGCTTCCTTATGCAACTATTTAAAGAAACCATTATTTTTCACTAAGAGGGAGAGCAGGGTGATTGCTGTGTGCTGAAGGGGGGTGGGGGTTGATGCCACTACCAGCTAGTTCTGATTCCATTGTGAGAATGTGTTAACCAGGGCTAGTAGGGCTTTAGAGCAACATCACTTCCCAACAGTTTCTTGTTTCATTGTCCAAACCTTCCATCTTTTAATTTTATTGTTTTAATGACCAAAACTTGCATCTCCAGCTTAGACATTTCTTGTGAGCTTTCAGACTCATAAATCCAAATGACTATTCAACAACTCTATTCAAATTATTCATAGTCATCTTAAAACACTAAATATTTGGGCTTCCCTGGTGGCGCAGTGGTTGAGAGTCTGCCTGCCGATGCAGGGGACACGGGTTCGTGCCCCGGTCCAGGAAGATCCCACATGCTGCGGAGTGGCTGCACCCGTGAGCCATGGCCACTGAGCCTGCGCGTCCGGAGCCTGTGCTCTGCAGCAGGAGAGGCCACAACAGTGAGAGGTCCGCGTACCGCAAAAAACAAAACAAATACAAAAATAACACTAAATATTTTCAGGTCTTATGCCCTCAAAAATTCACAGAGCCTCTTCTTGATGTCTCCAAATCCCATGGTTGGCAGGAACAATTACCTCATTCTTTGCTCAAACTGGGAATCCTTCTTAACTCTCTTGTTCATTTTTCACATCCAGGGTAGTAAGAAGAATTGTAGGCTTTGTCTCCTAAACGTCTCTTGAATCTCTCAGATTGTCAGCAGTGTCATTGCCAAACCTTTAATCCCCCTCTAACTCAGCTATCATCTCTCGGTGGTTCTCCCATGATAGCTGGTCTTCCCAAACCACCCTGGTCTCCTGCAATCCCGTCTCCATGCTCTTAGACTTTAGGTTTGAGC
Source organism: Lipotes vexillifer (assembly GCF_000442215.2). NCBI lineage: Eukaryota > Metazoa > Chordata > Mammalia > Artiodactyla > Lipotidae > Lipotes > Lipotes vexillifer. The sequence continues at coordinate 1,127,222 of NW_006774670.1, forward strand.
AGCAAGGACTTCCTTGACCAGAGTATCCAAAAGGGCCACATAGCCCACCCCATATAACCCTATATTCTGCTATATAAGTTTCCTGTAGCTGTTGTAAAAAATTACCACAAACTTGGTGTCCTGAAACAACAGAAATTTGTTTTCTCATCATTCCGGAGATCAGAAAGAAGCCCAAAATCAGTATCACAGGACCAAAATCAAAATGTTCGCAGGGTCACACTCCCTCTGCATGCTCTAGGGGAGAATCCATTCTTTGCTTCCTACATCATCTGGTGGCTGTCAGCATTCCTTGGCTTATGTTCACATCACTCCAGTCTCCAAGGTCAGAATCTTCAAATCTCTCTCTGCTCCGTCTTCATATTACCTATTCCTGTGTATATGTCAAATCTCTGTCTTCCTCTTTTAAGGTTACACTTAATTGCCTTTATTACCAGCTTGCTTAGATAATCCAGGATAATCTCCCCATATCAGGATCCTTAATCACATCATTAAAGACTTCCCCTCTCCTTTTTTGACTATAAAAGTTAACATTCAGGCATACAAAAATGGAATCAGGCAGCCACTGAGGATCTGAGATCAGACACATTCCTGCACCACTGAGGACATGAAGTTTCTTTGAACTGTACCAAACCCAAGGACACCACATGCCATACTCAGGATGACATCTGTAAGCTGCAGCCTTATGGTCTCAAGGTCCCCCCTTGTAACTATGCAATCATTTCAGACTCCAACCAACTGTTGCTTAATAAGAACCCTCACTTCTTGCCAGCTCCAATTATAATTATTGACAAACAACTTATGAAACAAACTGTGGCCTTGCAGCTTTTGCCTTTATAGCTTCCTCCATTTTGTAGTCTGGGGGAACACAATTTAAGTGCTTCTTGAATCTGTGTCTCTGGGGCAGCAGTCCTACCAAGTCCCCCAGTAAACACCTCTTTATTTTAATCAGGTCACCGTTTCTGAAATTTTGGTGAACATAGCTGGCGTAGTTGGCAGGATCTGGAGTGACCCCCCACTCAGCAGTCCAGCACCTTTTCTGACTCTACGTATGGTACCTACACGAACCCATTGTGTCCAGCCTTCTCTTCAATTGCATCAGAGCTGCAGGGTGAGTGCTCCTGGATCCGAACCTCCCATTTGGTTGAGGTTCAGGTCTTTATTTGAGGATTTCTTTTAGGTTTTTCTATCTCAAGATTCGGGTTCAAGGTTTTTCCATCTTGTGATTCAGGTTTTCTGTCTTCACCGATTGGTAAGAGATTTGGGTTTCAGGATTTCGTTCTACTTTTAGTGAGTTCTCAGAATAATGAGAAGTTCTTACAGGAAGAATTTAAAGGAAGATGCACCCTCCCCCCCCCACCAAGGAACCTCTGTCAGCTTTATATTTAACACCTGTGGATCCCCATCCTGTAACTATTTATCTAAATGGGTCCATTTAACCTGGGACTATTTAAATTTACATTGTCCAAGGTGGGGAGTTCTCAAAATTCCCAAATTAATCTATCTTCATACACCACTAGAAAAAATATCAGAGTTAGACAAAATGAGTGGGAAGCATATTTTAATTGGTGTCGAGAGGACTCTAAGCTTAACATTGAGAAAATTACTTCCCTCCCAACTGTAGATGAAAAGTTGACTCAGATTGTTTCTAAACTTAAGAAATCAAGTGAACTTCCTCACCCTCTCCAGTCCTCTCCCAAATTCTGCACCTTCTCCATTTACTTACCTCTTTCCAATGAAGGGTACCTTGATTGTGAACAAGCAGTCTGTAGGGTTTTGAAGGCAGGAGACCATATGATTAGATATAGTTTAATACCAGTGAAGTCTTGTTTTGGGAGGTGGATTAGAGGGTACTTATTATATTGTTAAAAATACATACATATATACATGGAATATATATGCTATGCAGGGATCAGTGATGAGCTTGTGAGACTGTACCATGAACTAAGGAGTATATTTATGCAGTTCTGAGCAATTGAGATTAAAAACAAGGGTACTCTAAACTGCATTTATATATACATACACTCACATACATATGTCCACACCCCCCCACATACAATACACATATACATTCACTATTATGTAGCATTTCAATATAAAAATTTAAAAATACCCTTTACAATAGCATCCCAAAACATTAAATACTGAGGGATAAATTTAACAAAACATAAGACTTCCATAGTGAAAACTATGAAACATTGCTGAGAGAAATAAAAGAAAAACCTTAATAAATAGAAATATATATGGTATAGATTGAAATTCAATACTGTGAAAATGTCAGTTCTCTTCAGATTTATCTATCAGTGCAATGCAACCCCAATCTAAATCTCTAGGTTTTTGAAAATATAAATTTACAAGCTGATTCTGAAATTTTTATAGAAATTCAAAGGATCTATAGTTATAAGTAAAATTGATTAGGTATTAGGTATATGGATTTTTACCCGTTTAGGTAATAAGTAAATGATAATTATTTTCCAACGTTATAGCAATTTACACTTTCACCAACAGTAAGGAGAGTCCCCACTGCTTGGAACTTTCTTGCTAATTCACGATGTCAGACTTTTAAATTTTTTGCCAATCTGATAGATATATAATAGTATCTCTTTGTAATTTAAATTTGAATTCCCCTGATTTCTAATATTACACATCCTTTTTAGCTTATTGGCCATTAGACTTCTTTTTCAGGGGTTCTTTCACTTTTTTCTTTGTAATAGATACAAAGAAACTCCTAAAATCTTTGATTACTTAGTGTTCTGTCAGTTATATGTGTCATCAGTTATTATTGTAATACAAATGTTGCATAACAAACAAAAATCAGTCTTCAGTGGCAAACAAAATAAACATATATTTACCCCATCAATTTGAGACTTGGATACCTAGGCTAGGCACACTGGCACTTTCCGTGTCTTTGCTATAGATTCATCTACACATCTAGTCTGACAGGATTTGGCTGATCTGTTAATTATAAAATAATCCATGTATTAATATATTATTTAATTAATCACTCTTTTATTTAATACTTAGTTTAGTTTCTAATTGTTTGCTATTATTAGCAGAGCTATAATGAATATTCTTAGAAATTTTGCACATGTCTGAATTATAAGTTCTTTTTTTTTAACCGGGGTAATTGATTTTGTTTAATTCATCTATGCATCCAGCAGAAATTATGTATTTTGAATCTATTTTATATCAGTAGAGAAAATGAGGAACATAAAAAATTATGCATGTCAAAATCCTTGCCCTAGAAGAAGAGATATATAGGATATATATTAAGTATATGCTCCAGAGAAACTCTTGTACATATATAATAGAATGTTCATAACAGCATTGTTAATAATAACAAACACTGGAATCCAACAAAAGGCCTGTTGCTACTATATTAGACTGATATATTGTAGTATAGCTATTTATCAGAATACTGTACAACAGTGAAAATGACCAAACTACAGAAAGATGAGTCATAATGGTTAAATTGCACAAATAAATTGTTTAGTATAATAACAGTCATAAAAGAATGAAAAAGAGTGTTTTGATTTAAATAAAATTCTAAAATATGAAAATTTAATGTACTTGATGAATTCATACATAGGTTTAAAAAAAACATAAAGAAAAAGCATAAGAATAATCATCTCAAAATTCACAACAGTGGCAGTAGATAGGGAAATGCTGTGTAATGGGCCATGTCAAGTGGCTCTAAGTTACTGCAATGCATATTTCTTGAGTCATATATAATTTATAGATAACCAAAAAGAAAAGAAAGTAGGTAGTTATTGACATTCCTTTACTATATAGAATCGTAGAGGAAAATTGCATTTCAGGAAGGGTAAAAAAAATTCAAAGAATATAGATTAGATTATTTAAAAAGAAGAGCAAATTTTGTGTACTTAACTACTTGACTTCAAAATTTTATATAAAGCTAGAGAGATGAAGACATACTGTATTTATGTAAGAATAGACAAATCAGTGGAACAAAGTGGAAGTTCCATAAATAAACTGACACATATATGATGAAATGATTTTTCAGCAAAATGCCAAAGCAATTCAATGGGAAAATAATTTTTGTTTTTCTAAAATTGGTGTGGTAATAAGTGGATATCCATATGACAGGGAAAGTAGACCTCATCATAAAAACTAAAAATGTAAATCTTATAGAAAAAAAACTAGGAAAATATTTTCATGGCTTTGTGGTTACACATAAATTTGTTAGAGAAATCATACAAGGCACTAACCATGAAAATGTTGTTGATAAATTGGACCTTATCAAAAGTTAAAACTTTGACTCATTAAAAGACATTATTGTGAAACTTAGTATGTCAGCCATAGATAATGAGAAAATATTCAACTATATCATCAAGGGAATGGTTTCAAGAAACAAACATACAGAAAACCCTGCTAAAATTCAATAATAAAAAGACAGCCTAATTTAAAAGTAAAAGCCTTGAACAAATACTTTACAAACTAAGATCTATGGCCAATAAACTCATGAAAAGATGCTCAGCATCATTAACCATTAGGGAAATTCAGATTAAAACCATTATGAGATATGACCACACAATTCCTAGAGTGGCGAAAATGAAAAAAAAAATGGTGACCATATCAAGTATTGCAGAGGTTGTAGAGCAACTGGAACCCTCATACATTACTGGTGGGGGTCTAAAATGATATAACCACCTTGGAAACCATTTGGTAGTTTCTTAAAAATTTAAACTTATATATAGCCTGTGCCTCACAACTCAATTCCTAGAGAGAGATGAGATACATGTCCACAGTAGCCTTACTCAGAACTATTTATTGCAACTTTAATCATACTAATCCAAAGCTAGAAACAACTAAAATGTCCATAAGCATGTGAAAGGATAACCAAATTGTAGTATTTCCATTCAGTGGAATACTATCAGTACTTAGGACAAGGTACCCAGATATTTGTTAAACACTAGCATAGATGTTACTGCAAAGGTATTTTATAGATGAGATTAACATTTAAATCAGTAGACTTTGAGTAAAGCATATTTTCCACCACAATGTGGGTCGGTCTCATCCAATCAGTTGAAGGCCTTAAGAGAAAAAACTGACAACTCCCAGGAAAAGGTAATTTTTCCTGCAGTCTGTCTTGGGATTTGAGCTGCAACATCAACTTTTCCCTGGATCTCCAGCCTGCTAGCCCACAACTTCATGAGCCAATTTGTTAAAATAAAGGTTTATCTTAGATCTAAGTATCTATTAGGCACACTATTTTATATATAATTATTATCATTATTATATACACTCATCATGTTGGTTCTCCAGTTTCTGTTGAGTCTAATACAGATTTTGGTACCAGAAGTGGTTCCAGAGGAACAGAATCTTAAGGATGAGTTTTCTGAATTGGTTCTGGAGATTCTGGAATTGTTTCTGTGATCTGTTAGATTTAAAGACACTAAGACTATTTTCAGTAGTAAAAAGAGTACTGATAGTCCATAGTGTGACGTGGCAATAGACATGCAAAATATCACCATTGGATACTCCAAATACTTTATAAGAGGTAAGCATCTACATGACCATATATATGATACCTTTGGACATTTTTGTCAAACAAACATGTATAATGAGAATGGCTTGTTGCTCCTAACTTCACTAGGCAAAGTGGGGAAAGAAAAGGATGAGTTTAGGAATTCAAATTCCCAGCTCAAGTGCTACATATGTGACCTGAAAGCGTCTTATGTTTTCCCTGAAAGAGTCCCTTATCTCCTATAGCCAGATAGGTGAGATTGCTGAAAGCCAAACCCAGAGTCTTTTCCTGCAAGCAGCTGAATTACAATCAAATTGAATTCCCAACCTTTCAGGGTGCCTAATGATAAAGTGAATGCATTGATTAGGAAGGAATGGGATCCTTAAAACTGAAATGGGGACAATGAAAAGATCCTGATGAGGTTGAGGACGTTGAAGCCTTAAATTCCGATGTGTCTTCTTCGCGTATAGGGTTAGACAAACCACTGCTGTCTGAGGGTGTTAACTCTGCTTTGCCTGAGAAAACTTGAATGGCCTCCCCTGAGGTATTTGCCTTGCAAGACCCAGCCGGTTCTCCTCAGGACCCACCCCCACTACTCTTCTTTTTTTCTAGGCCAAAAACTAGACTCAAATCCCAGCAGGCCCCTAAGTGTATGATAAAAAGTGTGACCCATGAGGAAGGATGCTACACTCCAAAATAACTGCATGATTTTTCCAATGTGTTATAGACAGAAAGCCAGGGAATAGCTATAGGAATGAATATTAAGGGTATGTGATAATGGTGGAAGGAACTTAAAGTTGGATCAGGTTGAATATGAGCCCATTAAGCAGAGATTCTGGGTTTAATGTTGCAGCTTAGGGTGTTAGAAAGATCTCTAACGTTTTGTTAGGCTGAATTGATTGAAACAAACACCAAAAGATGACCCACACTAAATAAATTAAAATGCCAGACCTCCCTTGGTAATTGTAGAGGAAGGGATTCAACAGCTTAGCAAGATTGTAATGTTAGAATGGATTCATCATTTAAGATCCACCCTGGAAGAGTCTCGAGGACATACCTTTTACCTTGACAGTGAAAATAAATTTGTGAAGGGTGCCTCAGTGTCACGGAGCTTCAGCTCTGATTGCTCTTCTTGTATGTCACAAATTACAGCAGGAA
>NW_006774670.1:1133874-1177565 GCF_000442215.2 Lipotes vexillifer
AATTGCTGTCACTGAATTGAGAAGCATGAATGAAATGGAGTAATTGGATCCCAGAGTGGGAGGAGCCAGGTGACAGCACTCAATTGCCAGAATTAAAAGAAGTGGGAGGGCTTCCCTGGTGGCGCAGTGGTTGAAAGTCCACCTGCCGATGCAGGGGACACGGGTTTGGGCCCTGGTCCGGAAGGATCCCACATGCCGCAGAGCGGCTGGGCCCGTGAGCCATGGCCACTGAGCCTGCGCGTCCAGGGCCTGTGCTCCTCAGCGGGAGAGGCCGCAGTGGTTGAGAGGCCCGGGGACCCGCAAAAAAAAAAAAAAAAAAAAAAAAGAAGTGGGTTTACCATAATGGACAATAGAGTCAATACAGCAACCTGAATAATCTGACATGCAGAGAGCTATGGTATTGGCAAGTTGATCAAAGTGTTTCTAGGAGTGAAATAGATAAGAAGCCTAAGTTCTTACTTGCACTATATAAGGGGAAGGGTTCTAGATAAAATAAACTAAGTTCTAACTTGAATCATAAAAAGAAAGTCATGGTCTGTCAATAAATTCCCACATTAGAGCAAGTTTGTAGATCCAAAATTTCTTGAATAAAGGGAGGAAGCCAAGTGCCCCTGAAGAACTCTGCTACACTGCCAAAAATGTATACCATTATTCTTTCTCCCATCCTTCACCAAAGGGACCTATGACATTTTACCAGGGTAACTGTGCATTGGAGAAAAGGAAATCATCAGAAATTTCAGAGATTACTGGGCATTGGTTCTGACTGGCACTAATTCCAGGAGACCCAAAACATCTTTGTGGTCCACCAGTCAAAGTATGCCCTTATGGAGTTCAGGTAATCAATGGAGTTTTAGCTCAAGACCATTCCACAGTAGTGCTAGTAGGTTTCTGATCCTGTCTTACAGTTATCTCCCCAGTTCTGGAATGCATCATTGGCATAGACATAAATAGCAACTGGCAGAATCCCCACATTGGTTCCCTGAGCTGTGGATTGAGGACAATTATGGTGGGAAAGCCCAAATGGAAACCATTAGAACTTCTTCAACATATAAAAAATAGTAAGCCGAAAGCAATACCAAATCCTGGAAGGATTGCAGAAATCAGTGCCACCATCAAAGACTCAAAGAATGCAGGGATGGTTACCGCATCCCCATTCAACTCGCCTATTTGGCCATGAAGAAGACAGATGGATCTGAGAGCATGGCAGTGGATTATTGTAAGCTTAACCAGGTGGTGATTCTAAATGCACCTGCTGTAACAGATGTGATTTAATTGGTTGAGCAAATTAACACATCCCCTGGTACTTGGTATGTAGCTATTGATCTACCACATGCCTTTTTTTCCATTCGTCTGTAAGGCTCATCAGAAGCATTTTGTTTTCAGATAGTAAGGCTAGCAATACACCTTCACTGTTCTACCTCAAGAGTGTATCAATTCTCCTGCCCTATGTCATAATTTATATCACAGGGATCTTGACTGCCTTTCCCTTCCACAAGATAGCATGCTTGTCCATTATATTGACAACAGTTATGCTGATTGGACCTACTGAGCAAGAAGTAGCAAGTACTCTAGACTTATCATTAAAATATTTGTATGTCATAGGGAGGGAAATAAATCTGAAAAAAAATTCAGGGGCCTTATACCTCAATGCAAATCTGGGAATTCCCTGGCAGTCCAGTGGTTAGGACTAGGCACTTTCACTGCCTTGGCCCTGGGTTCAATCCCTGGTCAGGGAACTAAGATCCCACAAGCCAAAAAAAAAAAAGAAAATTTGAGGACCCCAGTGATGTGGGGCATGTTTAGATATCCCTTCTAAGGTGAAGCATGAGTTATTGCATCTGGCCTCTACTACAGCCAAGAGGGAAGCACAACACTTAGTGGGCCTCTTTGGATTTTGGAGGCTACATGTTCCTTATCTGGGTGTGCTACTCTCATCTACTTACTGAGTGATCCAAAAATCTGCCAGTTTTGAGTGGGGCCAAGAACTAAGGCTCTGAAACAGGTTCAGATGGTTGTGCAAGCTTCTCTGTCACTTAGATCACAAGATCCACCAAATCCAGTGGTGCCTGAAGTGACAGTGGCAGATAGGGAAGCTGTTAGGAGCCTTTGGCGGGCCCCTATGAGTAAATAGTAGCACAGGCCCTTAGGATTTTGGAGCAAAGCTCTGCCATCCTCTGCAGATAACTACTATCTTTTTGAGAAACAGCTCTTAACCTGTTACTGGGCCTTAGTAAAAGACTGAAGCCTTATCCATGGGCACCAAATTACTTTCCAACCTGAGCTCCTATCAAGAATCGGGTGTTATCTGACACACCAAGTCATATAAAGTTGGGCATACACAGCAGCACCCCATCATCGAATGGAAGGGATATGTATGAAATCAAGCTCAAGCAGGTGCTAAAGGCACAAGTAATTTACGTTAAGAAGTGGCTCAAATGTCAATGATCCTCACTCCTGCTACACTACATTCTCTCTCCTAATCTGCACCTATGGCTTCATGGGGTGTTCCCTACAATCAGTTGATGGAAAAGTATAGAAAAGTCATGCCTGGTTTACAGATTTTTCTATGTGAAATGTAGGCACCACCCAGAAATGGACAGCTGTAGCACTATAGCCCCTTTCTGGAATGTTCCTAAAAGACGATTGAAAGGAAATCCTCTCAATGGGCAGAACTTTTTTTTTTAATTTTCTTTTTTTTTTTTCCTTGCGGTACGCGGGCCTCTCACTGCTGTGGCCTCCCCCACCGCAGAGCACAGCCTCCGGACGCGCAGGCCCAGCGGCCATGGCCCACAGACCCAGCCGCTCCACGGCATGTGGGATCCTCCCAGACCGGGGCACGAACCTGCATCCCCTGCATTGGCAGGCGGACTCCCAACCACTGCGCCACCAGGGAAGCCCCAATGGGCAGAACTTTAAGGACTACTCCTGGTTGTTCATTTTGCTTGAAAGTAGAAATGGCCAGGCAGACATTTATATACTGATTTATGGGATGTGGACAATGATTTGACTTGGAAGGAACATATTTGGAAAATTGATAACAAGGAGGTCTTGGGAAGAGGTATATGGATAGAGCTCTCTGAATGGGCAAAGGATGTGAAATATTTGTGTCCCATGTGAATGCTCACTAAATGATGACTCCAGAAAAAAATGATTTTGATAATTGAGTGGATAGGATGATCTGTGTTTTGGATGTCAGTCTCTTTCTGTAGGTACTCTTGTCATTGCCCAATAAGCTCATGAACAGAGTGGTTAGTTGGAAGGGATGGGAGTTATACATGGGTTCAGCAACATGGGACTTCCACTTGCCAAGGCCAGCCTGGCTACAGCCACTGTTGAGTACCGATCTGCTAGTAGAGACTGACACTGAGTCTCTGGTATGGCACCATGAACAAGGGTTATCAGTCAGCTTCCAGGTGGCAGGTTGCTTACATTGAATGACTTCCATCATAGAAGGGACAGCATTTTGTTCTTGCTAAAATAGATACTTACTCTGGACATGTATTTTTTCTTCTGCCTGCAAAACTGCTGTCTGTTGACTTATAGAATGCTTTATCCTCTGTCATGGTATTCTATGCAACATTGTTTCTGATCAAGGATTCACTTCACAATGAATAGTATCACAGTGGGTCCAAACTCATGGAATTCACTGGTCTTACCATGTTCCCTACCATTCTGAAGAAACTGGATTTAAAGTAATGGTGTAATAAATTTCGAAGAATCAGTTACACCACCAAGTAGGTGGCAATATCAAGGCAGGGCAGTGTCTTTGTGAAGGCCGTATACACTCTAAATCAGTATAGCCACAATGCATGGGTCCAGAAACCAAGGGGTGGAAATTGGAGTGGCAGTACCCATTCTTACCCCTAGTAACTCACCCATAAAATAAATCACTTCCTTTTCCTGTAGTCTTATGATTTACAGAACTAGAGGTCTTAGTTCCAAAGTGAAGGAGGCCTCTATCAGGAGGCATAACAATGATTCCATTAAACTGGAAGTTAAAATTGCCACCTAGCCACTTTGGGCTCCTCATGCCTCTGAATCAACAGACAGAAAAGAGTATTACTGTACTGGCTGAAGTAATTAATTCTGACTCCCAAGAGGTAATTGGATTGCTACTACACAATGAGAATAAGGAAGAGGATGTCAAGAATACAGAGATCCCTTAGGGTACCTCTTAGCATTACCTTGCCCTGTGATTAAAGTCAATGAATAACTATTACAACAACCCAATTCAGGCAGGACTACTAATGACCTAGACCCTTTAGGAATGTAGGTTTGGGTAAAGAAACATGATCAGTTGAGGACGAAGAGAATACAGAATGGGTAGTGGAAAAAGTTATAAATACCAGCTACAATCATGTGACAAGTTACAGAAATGATGACTATAATAGTTATGAGTATTTTTCCTTATTTTATTATGAAAATTTCTTATATACATATATAGTTATATCTTTGCTTTCTTCTTATCCTGCTATCATATAAAATAGAATATATTAACTTTATATCACAGTATTTGAGTATCATTAATTTTATAACACAGTATTTAAGTTATTACAGGATATCAAGAATAAAAGTAATGAACTAAGGACTTTGCATCCTCTTCTGGGGGAAAGGTAGCACATTTTTACAGTTTGCAGGATAGTTGTATCATGCTTGGCGGAAGCATAAACTTGTTTTTGTCTTTATTTGGAGACTAGGTGTGGTTAATGTAATGTGCACAGGTTCCAAGCTAATAAAGAGTGGACTTGTGTTGGTTACTTTTATGTGTCAACTTTGCTAGACCATGGTATTCAGATATTTGACCAAACATGTTTGGATATTGCTGTGAAACTGTTTTTTGGATTAGATTGACATTGAAATGAGTAAACTGAGTAAAGCAGATTAATTTCCATAAGGTGGGTGGGCCTTATCCAGTCAGTTGAAGGGCTTAAGAGAAAGATCAACCTCTTCTGAGAAGGAGGGAGTTCTGCCAGCCAACTCCTTGAGGACTCAAGCTGTAGTATCAAGAATGTCTGAGTCAGTCCAACAAGTACAGTGTCCTGACTATTGGAGTTGCTGGATGAAGACAAGGATAAATGGAGGGATAAGGGAAGGAGAAAATTATAAATATTAATTATTGCCTTGGGACTTATTTCAGAAAGAAGAAATGTAGGTGCTAGTTAAATGTGTTATTTCATTTTTTATGTGCATATTTATATTAATCAATTTTCCCTTTCCCTCTTCTCTCTTTCTTCTGTAACTGTATTCAGAGGATGAATCTTGTTATTAAATATATAATTTAGTCCTTATTTACAGTGTCACAGGATTGTAACTGAATTTAGGGAGGAATGAACATTAGCCAGAGAAAGATACAGTGACTATTGAAACATTACCTCTTACCTTTAGGTGAAAGGGCAAGTGGATTTCATTTTTATGAAGTAAAATGGTGTTTCGTTAGACAAGGATGTATTGGGTTGGCCAAAAAGTTCGTTTGGGTTTTTCCATAACATCTTACAGGAAAAGCCGAATGAACTTTTTGGCCAACCCAGCAGTTTTGTCATTGTTGTCTTCCATATGGTGACTATGTACATGGATGCTGAGCGCTCAAAATAGTGAAAGTAAAGTGTATTCTATGGGTTAGCTTACTCTATATCTATTCTTCTTCAACATTTTCTTTCAGTAAAAAAATATTTCTCAGGCTTACTTTTCACTAGGGTAGGGTTCTAGATATGGTCTAGGTTAGGCCAAGCAGTAGCCCCAACATACAACCTGGAAAGAAGACGTGAGCAATGTGGAACACTGAATGTCAATGGGAGATGTGTATTTCTTCTAGGCATACTGCTAGAACTATTTGGTTCTTTTAGTTCACTTCCAGTGAAGGGTCACTATTTGGCAAGTGAAACACCATGGCAGTAGTGGTTTTCTGATAGACTAGTCTTGTAGTATGGAAGAATATTGTTGGCTGCAATGGATTTTTCAAAGACTACTTAAACTAATACATCTGTTTCTGCTAAAACCATCTAGAAAGGTGAGGATATCTGTAACTCAGAAACTTAAGCAACATAGAGTGAATCAATTTTCTATATTATATGTTTTCTATATTATAATAACTGAGAATCTTTTTTTAAGAAGCATACTAATTGGAAATGCAAACCAAAACCACAGTGAGATATCACCTCACCCCTGTGAGGATGGCTATTATCAAAAAGATAAAAGATAACAACTCTTGGTGAGGATGTAGAGAAAAGCATACCCTTGTGCACAGTTGGTAGAAATGTAAGTTGCTGCAGCCACAATGGAAAACAGTATGGATGGTCATCAGAAAATTAAAAAGAGTACTACCTTATGATCCACAAATCCCACTTCTATGTACTTATATGAAGGAAACAAAATCAGTATCTAGAAGAGATCTCTGCACACCGAATGTTCATTATAGCGTTATTCACAATAGCCAAGGTATGGAAACAACCTAAGTGTCCTTCAATGGATGGATGGATGAAGACGATGCAGTTTGTATGTATGTGTATATGTATACATACATACATACAATTAAATATTATTCAGCCTTGATAAAGAATGAAATACTGACATTTGTGACATCATAGATGAACCTGGAGGGCATTATGCTTAGTGAAGTAAACCAGATAAAGATGATACTATGTGGTCTCCAAAAACAAAAACAAAAACTGATTTCATAAGTACAGAGAATAGAACGGTAATTTTTCTGGGCCTTACAGGGAGAGGAAATGGGGAGATGTAAGTCAATCAGTATAAACTTACAGTTATAAGATAAATAAGTTCTAAGGATCTAATGTATAGCATGGTGACTATAGTTAATAATATGGCATTGTATTCTTAACATTCACTGAGAGTGGATCTTAAACATTCTCACCAAAAAAAAAGAAAAAAAAAGAAAAAAAGTTAGCTATGTGAAGCAATAGATGTGTTATTTTGATCTTAGTAATCATTTCACAATGTATATATATATCAAATCATAATGTACACTTAAATATATACAATTATATTGGTCAATTATTCCTTAGTAAAGCTGGAGGGGGGAAGAAACATCAAAGGGCAAAGCATGTTTTAAGACTATTGTAGTCCATGTACACGTTCCTTTTATTTTGTTGACTTTTAAATTTAGTCATCTTCATAAACCTTTTAAGCTAACTTTCTCATGACTTAAATTCACCTGGCAGCCAGTTTCCAAAAAGCAATCACATAGCAGCATTTCATTTTTACCAATGGAGAAATCACAGGAGCAATTTCTTTCATTTTTCCAAACAAGTATAGCTGTTCTTACTAGAACCACTCCAGTTAAAGGTCACTTGCTATTTCGGTTAGAATGCCTCTTTTCAGAGGTATATTTCTCAGCCATTTAAATTTACTTTAAATGTGCAATTGATATCTCTGGGTACAATTATTTTATTGGAAAATTACATAAGTTTATTTTCATGGCATGTACACAAAATAGAATCTGTTTTAAAGGGTAACACTCAGTATCTATCATTCCATGAGAATTTGTGGGTTTTTTATTTGCAAATTATATATTTTAATAAAAATGGGTCAATAATATCTACTGATTTTAATGAAATTCTTAGAATATAGGTATCATTTCAGATCAAGCTCTTCTAATGAAAGTTTAACCGGCCCATATGGACCTAAGGTTTTATTTTTGAAATGAGTTTTAATAACAGATTAAACTATTTAAATAGATATTAGATATTTCAGATTATCTATTACTCTAATTTTAAAGTTGATTATTTTATAAAAACATTTAATCAAAAATTTCAAATTTATTGCTGTAAAATTGTCTCTATTTTTTAAAATAATATTTAATGTCTACTTGATCTATAGTAATTCCCCTTATTTAATTGTCAGTATTAAGTTTGTTCTGTCTCTCTTTCATCAGTCTAGTAGCTAGGACTTTGCAAATTGGCTTAATAGTTTCAAAAACTCAACTTTTGTCTTTGTTGATTTTCTCAGTTCTATATTTGCTTTCTATTTTATGCTTGTTTTTATCTGTGTTAGTTTCTTCTGTTTTTTACGTTGCTTTTTGTTTTCTTTAAGATTTATTTTTTTTCTAGAAATAATCTCTGGAAGTAAATAATAAAATTTATATGATTTGGAATTTAGGTTTCGTGTTCAATATATTTTGTTCTTATGAACATTTTAAATTGCCTTAAAAAAGAAATTTTTTAAATGTGTACAAAGTGTGCCTAACAAAATGCTGGAGTAGATAATTTCTTGATGTGACAATACTGTAACTTCCACAGAGGAATAAGTACAGAAGAGATAATATATTGGAATAAAATTGGTGGTAGGATCTCTTCAATAAGCTCCACTTAATTGACACACACCAGCATGCTTACCTCAGCAAACATTGACTCTTTTCACCATGCTCTGAGCTACTAACACCAATTGAACTGAAGGCTTATTGAATGTTGTTTGTACTTGTTCCCAAATATGGTTACACAAGTGGGATTTTACATTTTAATTACATATTTTAATAAAATATTTGATGGGCAGTTGGAATCAGAGTCTGTAAGTGAAGAGAATGTTTCATTAAATACTAAATGAAACTAAATAACTAAATATTGGGGGAAATCCAAGACAGTTAAGTTGCTAATAAGAATGGTATCAAATTAAATGTGGGCCAACACTATGAAATAAAATCCGTAAATAAAGTAATACAATTTAGATTAATTATTCTGTCAGTGTGTTGTTAAATGTCTTTAAGATCTAACTCTCGAAAGAAAACTAAAACTAGAAATGATAAAAGATTCATCATGGTTATGATACCACAGGACAATCAGTAAGACAGATTCAATGGAAAGACAACAACAAATAAAAAAACCCTTAGACTTACTGAAATGTTTGGCAAATAGAGAACACTGAACATCTACTAAAGATAATATTAGCTTATTTGTGGCTTTAATCAACATGTCATGGGCTGTTGACTCTGTGAACAGGAAAAAGTGTATCTGTTTTGGAGTAGGCTACTTTCCTAATTACAGATATTTCTATGGAAAGTATATCAGTAGGACATCCAGTGTCAGACCAATGAGAGTGAACACATGTTTCAGTGGTTACATGTTACCAGTGTTGAAAAGCAGAATTTGTGCATCCAGCTGTTGCAACATCTCTCTTTAAAAATTTCTTTAACAAACAATAAATGCTGGAGAGGGTGTGGAGAAAAGGGAACCCTCTTACACTGTTGGTGGGAATGTAAATTGATACAGCCACTATGGAGAACAATATGGAGGTTCCTTAAAAAACTAAAAATAGAACTACCATATGACCCAGAAATCCCACCCCTGGACATATACCTGGAGAAAACCATAATTCAAAAAGATACATGCACCCCACTGTTCATTGTAGTACTATTTACAGTAGCCAGGACATGGAAGCAACCTAAATGTCCATCAGCAGAAGAATGGATAAAGAAGATGTGGTACATATATGCAATGGAATATCACTCAGCTATAAAAAGGAACAAAATTGTGCAATTTGCCAAGACGTGGATGGACCTAGAGACTGTCATACAGAGTGAAGTAAGTCAGAAAGAGGAAAACAAATATCATATAATATTGCTTATATGTGGAATCTAGAAGAATGATACAGATGACTTTATTTGCAAAGCAGAAATAGAGACTTAGACATAGAGAATGGATGTATGGATTCCATGGGGGGAGGGGGGTGGGATGAATTGGGAGATTGGGATTGACATATACACACTATTGATACTATGTATGAAATAGGTAACTAATGAGAACCTGCTGTACAGCACAGGGAACTCAGTGCTCTGTGGTGACCTAAATGGGAAGGAAGTCCAAAAAAGAGGGGTTATGTGTATACATATCTGATTCACTTTGCTGTACAGTAGAAACTAACACAACGTCATAAAGCAACTGTACTCCAATGGAAATTAATTAAAAGTTTTTTTAATCATCTTAACATATAAATAGGATATCATGAGCACATAATACACCCTATGAGCTAATTTTTGTTATGTTATATCCTTGGTAGAAGTCCTACCAACTTTTTTTTTTTTAGGTACAGAGATTTCCCATATACTTTCCCCACCCCCGACCCCCCACCGCCTCCCTCAGCATCAACATCCTGTGCCAGCATATGGTACACTTACTACAAGCAATGGCCCTGCACTGATAAACATCATTATCCCCAAAGTCCACAGTTTACCTTAGGCTTCCCGCTTGGTGTGGTACCTTCTGTTGTTTTTGTCAGTTGGATAAAGACATGTATTCGCCTTTGTAGCAGCATACAAGTTGGTTTCACTACCCTGAAAATCCATGTTTTGTCTATTCATCCCTCCACCTCTAAGCCTGACAACCACTCATCTTTTGTCTCCATAGTTTTTCCTTTTCCAGAATGTCAAATAGATGGAGTCATACAGGATTTAGATTTTCAGATTGACTTCTTTCACTTTTTGATATGTATTTGTGATTGCTTCATGTCTATTCATGTTGTGATAGCTCATCAGTTTTTAGCACTGAATAATATTCCGTTGTCTGGATGTAACACAGTTTGTTTATGTATTCACCTACTGAAGGAGATCTTGGTTGCTTCCAAGTTTTGGCAATTTTGAACAGAGCTGCTATAAACATTGTGTGTACATTTTCAGTTCCTTTAGGTAAATACCAAGGAGCACAATTGCTGGATCATATAGAAGATTATGCTTAATTTTGTAAGAAACTGCAAAAGTCTTTTTCAGAGTGACTGTACAATTTTACATTCCCACCAGCAATAATGAATGTCCTTGTTGAACCATATCCTCAACAGCATTTGGTGTTGTCAGATTGG
The DNA here is from genome assembly GCF_000442215.2 of Lipotes vexillifer. NCBI lineage: Eukaryota > Metazoa > Chordata > Mammalia > Artiodactyla > Lipotidae > Lipotes > Lipotes vexillifer. The sequence continues at coordinate 1,144,678 of NW_006774670.1, forward strand.
GATTGACACATATACACTAATATGTATAAAATGGATAACTAATAAGAACCTGCTGTATAAAAAAATAAATAAAATAAAATTCAAAAACTCAAAAAAAAAGTGTTTTGGACTTTGACCATTCTAATAGGTATAGTATATCATTGTTGTTTTAATTTGCAGTTTCCTAATAACATATGATGTTGAGCATCTTATTATATACTCATTTGCCGTATCTTGTTGGTGAAGTGTCAGTTTGAACGTTTTGCCCATTTAAAATTAGGTGCTTATTTTCTTACTGAGTTCTAGGAGTTTTGTGTATATTTTGGGTAACTATTCTTTATCAGATATGTCTTTGAAAATATTTTCTCTATGTCTGTGGCTTGATATATAGTCTTGCACTGTGCATTTTGGTCTATAATCCATTTTGAGTTAATTTTCGTGAATGGTGTGAGGTCTGTGTCTAGATTCTTATTTTTTTCTTTAGTTTTTATTTCCATTTATTTATTTATTTATTTGCATGTGGATATTCAGTTGTTCTAGCACCATTTAAAATATTATCTTTGCTCCATTGTATTACCTTTGCTCCTTTGGCAAAGATCAGTTGACTATATCTCTGTGGGTCTACTTCTAGGTTCTCTCTTCTGTTCCATTGGTTTGTGTATTCTTTTGCCAATACCACACTTTGTTGATTACTGTAGTTTTAGTAAGTTTTGACGTTGAGTAGTGTCAGTCCTCCAACTTTGTTCTTCCTCAATATTGTGTTGGCTATTCTGGGTCTTTTGCCTCTGCATATAAACTTTAGAATCAGTTTCTAAATTTCTATAAAATAATCTTCTGGGATTTTGATTTGGATTATGTTTAATCTGTAGATCAATTTGAGAAGAACTGATTTGACAGTATTGAATCTTCCTGTTTATGAACATGTACTACCTCTCCATTTATTGAGTTCAATTTCTTTCATCAGAATTTTGTATTTTCTTAATATATATCTTGTGCATATTTTGTTAGTTTATACCTAGGTATTTGACTTTTTGGTATGCTAATTAAAATGGTATTATGTATTAAATTTCAACTTCTACCTATTCATTCTTGGCATGTAGGAAGGCGATTGATTTTTGTTTATTAACTTTGTATCCTGCAACCTTGCTACAATTACTTATTACTTCCAGAAGATTTTGTTTGTTTGTTTTGTTTCTTCCATATTTTCTACGTAGACAGTCATGTCATTTGTGAACAAAGACAGTAAGTTTATTTCTTCTTTGCCACTCTCTACATTTTTATTTCCTTTTCTTGACCTTTTGTATTAGCTGGAACTTTTGGCACAGTGTTGAAAAGGAGTGGTGAGAGGAAACTTCCTTGCCTTTTCCCTAATCTTAGTGTGGGAAACTTTGAGTTTCTCACTATGAAGTATGTTAGGTTTAGGCTTTTGTAGATGTTTTTTTTTATCAAGTTGATGATATCCCCTCTAATCCTAGTTTCCTGGCAGTTTCTATTATGAATGAGTATTGGAGCCTCCTCCCCCACCAAATTTAACTTTATAAATAATAATCTCACTTAACAGGTTACTTCACTACATGCTAGTGCAATTTTTGTTTTGTCAAAAGAATACAGAAGTAACGTTATTTTAAGCTAACTCTATCATGGATTTGTTGGTGAGATTTTACAAAATGTTGGCTAATATCTACCCTGATGTTATATTAGGGTAAACTACTGTGGGAAACAGAATAATGCCTCTCCTCCCAAATATGCCCATGTCCTTATCCCTGGAACTGTGAATTTGTTACCTTACATGGCAAGAAGATTTTTCTCATGTGATAAAGGTTAAAGATCTTGAGATGGAGAGATTATCTTGAATTACCTGGATGGGCCTAATATAATCATTAGGGTACTTAGAAGGATGCAGATGGTCAGAATTAGAGTAGAAAATGTGATAACACAAACAGAGGATACAGATATTAAACTGCTGCCTTCAAGGATGGAGGAAGGGGCCGTGTACCAATGCAACCAGGTGACCTATAGAAGTTAGAACAGGCAAGGAAACAGTTTTCCCCCTACAGTCTCCAAAAGGAATACAGAACTGCTTACTATTTTGGCCTTTGGACCAACAGAATTGTATAACAAAATAAATTGGTATTGCTTTAAGTCATTCGATTTGTGATGTTTGTCATGGAAGGAATAGGAAATTTAAACTATCACTTTTCATTATACTATTGTGAGATGAGTTTGGGAAAACTGGTCATTTGTTTGACTTGGAGAAAATTTACATAATTTAAAGCAAATCCTGGCTGTTCTATCAGTTCATCACAGAGAATTGCTTTTTATTTAAAGAAATGCCCTCTTTTTTGTCACCTGTGCTTACTATAGTGTTTATCTATTTATACAAAACTAAGTCTTGGTGTTACATGGCTGTATTAAACAAGCAAATCGACTAGCTGTTACATCCAACCCAGTATTTATCAAAAGTTCAGCAGAGAAAATAAGTAAAACTATTGGGAAAAACACTTAATTTCTTTTCATTTGTGCTAAAAAGATACCAAGATTCAGTCATATTAGCTGGTATTCAGGTTCCTATAACAGTATTGCTTTTTTCCACCCATATTCCAGTCTTCCTTTCCATTGTCTCATGAATAATTGTCCTTGTTTAATAAAGGCTCTGTTGAGTCATTCCTGAATGATGTTAGATCCTGGTGGATAAATTGTTTCTTTTATATTCTGTGGATGTTTTAGACATAAGATTTCCTTTCTGAGTAATCTTTTAAAAGCTTTAGAGACAAGCTTGCATTTAATTCATGGGAAGAAAACTATATCCAACTTTGAAATAGTCATTTTATCCTCATTCTTAACTCTAGTTATTCTCATCCCTATTTTTATATCTTATGTATTATATTTATTAATTTTATCATTTTATGAACTCTTATAGGCCAGTTTAAAAGGTTTAGGTACATAACTAATTAATTAAATAAAATTGGTGAAAATACATAATAGCAAACCTATATTTTTAAAAGTTGGGTATAATGATGACAAAGTAACAGGATTCATTTGTACTGGTAAAATTTTCCAGAAACACAATTGAGTTAATTACTCCTATTTTCTTACGGAAGCATTATTTATTATAATTTCCTGTGAGTTTCTCTGAATAACTTTAGAATTTTCCTTGATCCCCTGGTATTCAGAGAGTTGAATGATCAATTTTTTTTTGGAAACTTACTGAGTCCATTAATTATTATTTTATATTTTGATTTCACTTGTTCTGTTTTACTGAAACATTTTTGTTTTAAAATAAAATTTGAGCTTATGAAGGCAAAAGCTATTTCTATTTATTTCATTTTTTTAAGTCTCTCATTATAACTTTCTTGCTTACATTTTTGTTGCTTTCTCTGGGGGTTAGCACAATTAATAAGCCAAGTTATGAAAACAGAATTTGCTCTAAGCATTCTCAGTATAAAAGGCTTAATATAGGAATTAAAAGTTAGATGACTATCAGAAAAACTGAGGGCAGAGTAAAAGTCAAGAGAGCTTCTGAAAAGTTCACAAAGTTGCCAACCAAGATCAAGGAAGCACATATGGAAGTTCTCCCTTGAGATAACAAATTAAGGATGTCAGAATCACACTGTAAACTGCTCAGAGTCTCCCTATTACTCAACCAATCCCTAACTTGAATATAACAAATACATGCAGCTGTGAATCCAATTTGCATCCTGATTTATCCACATGGAGAATCAAACTTTAGAGTTTCTGTTCAGCAGTCTCAACCAACAAGTTGTGTGTGTGTGTGTAGAGGGAGAGAGGGATGGGGGGAAGGAGAGAGAGAAAGAGAGAAATAAGCTATTTTTAAAAATTGGCTCATGCAATTGTGAAAGCTTGGGAAGTCCAAAATGTGCAAGATGGGTCAGCAGACTGGAGATGAGGGAAGAGTTGAACTTCAAGTCCAAAGGCAGTGTACTGGCAGAATTTCTTCTTCCTTAAAAGAGGCTAGTCTTTGTGCTATTAAGGTCTTGAATTCATCGGATGAACCTCACCCATATTATGGAGGTCACTCTGATTTTCTCTAAGTTCACCAATATAAATGTTAATCTCATCCAAAAAATTCACCTTCACAGAAACATCCAGAACAAAGTTTGACCAAATATCTGGGCATCATGACTCAGCCAAGTTGACACATAAAACTAACCATCACAGCCATACTACAAGCTTTCAGTTTCTTTCTTTATTTCTTGTTCTCAGAACTTAAAACCATGAGTTTAATGCTTTATTTATCCAAGTTTTCCAGTGTGGTAAGGAGTCATCTCATATTATAACCTCTTTGTTTTATTTTCATCTGTAAGATTCTGTTATTACTAAAATGTACTACAATCTCAAATCTCACTCTTCTTTAGGCCCTTGAATACATGCAAATAGAATTTATGTAACTGTTTTGGCCCTTGTCTACCAGGACCTCATTTAATCTTGGTAATGAAATCATTACTACCTTTTATTTCTAATCAGATCAAAGAACTTATTCCAGATCCCCATGTTTAAGGTTATATTCTTTTGAGACCACTTTCAGTAACTTAAATTGAATTTATACAGTAAAATGTATGCCAGTTAATATATTCCAAGTATAAAATATTTAATATAGGAATTATGGACTTACATTAAAAATGGCAAAGCTGAATAGTGAAGGTCAGGGATGCAGGTGCTAGAAGTCAGAGAAGCTAAGTCTGAAGATCTGATCCTACAACACTAAGAAGTGTATTTCTCTCAGTCTCCCAATAAAGCTGTTGCAATCTTCAGGAATTAATGCCCAACTATACAGGAAATGTGTTTTTTTTTTTTTAGGAAATATGTTTTGAAGAAATATAAATGCAAGATTCTCTTCTGCAGTGCAGAAGAGACCTTTGAGAGGGATGACAGTGATGCCAAGTTTATAACAGTCACCCATAAGTTCTGGGCTTATCAGCTAGTGCTCTAAACAAAGCACATTAGTTTTTAAGAATCAAGTTATTCCTCTGATCAAAAAGTTTAGTGTATTACCATGTTAGAATGCTTTCCAGATTCCTAGAGAATCTTAACACATCCATCATGGTCCTACATAATCTTGCCATTGCCTGTGTCCAGAACCTAATTTTCTGCCACTGGCTTTATTAATATACTTCAGCCATACCAGCTTGCTTTCTCTTCCTCAAAATTGCCAAGCTCATTACTGTCTCAGATCTTGCCATAGGCTGCTTTCTCTGTGTGGAATTAATGCCCTTGGAACTGACCATGTCTGACTTTGCATAATCATTCAGATCTCAGCTCAAATAGGCAATTCTCAGAGAGGTTCTTCCTGACACATATATCTTGCCTCTTCCCAGTAATTCCCTCTAGATCAGTCCCCTGTTTTATATCTCAACTACCATTTATATCAAATTATCTCAATTATTTAATATTTATGATCGCTTCTTCTCTATTAAATATCAGGGATGCAGTTTGTTTAGTGTTGCTTTCTTGGTGCCTGGATCAGTTTCTAGAGCAATTTGTGTGTATTTCTGTGTATGGATGTGTGGTTATCTACATATACACAGAATAAACACAGATGTAAGTAATCAATCTCTGTATCTTAACTCTTTTCACATAAAACTGAAGACCCACTGGAGACTCTTTTAATTTGGCAAAATCTCTGTCAGATTCTGGAAGCCACCCAAAGAAGACATACTATCTAACCAAAAGCAGTGTGCTTGCTTTTAAATGTAACAAGGGAAACCCCAGTACCTAGATATTTCTTCCAACTGTATTACAGATGCTGGCCTTTTTGATGTAGAATTCTTAGAACTGCTATAGTCTACAGATGCTCAAATTGCTTAGTGAATCTCCATCTTTGTACTTATGGTAAATGGCTCCAGTTTCCCAAATCTGGCCTATAGCCTTTTGTTGACTAAGCTAGCTGTCTGACTCATGACCACTGCTATTTTTCTCCCAGAGGCCACTTCTCATTTCTCTGAAGCACACCTTCTGATTTCTGTGGGATTGTTTCTCCTCAGTTGCATGTTTTCCTAATGTCTTTGACCCAGATGTGAACACAGAAATGCCTATTCATTGCCCACAAGGACAGTGGCTGCACCTTCAGCAGTACTTTAATTAAAGTCAGGGATGGCCCAAGGGAAACAGATGAATATAGAGATACATTTACAAATGCTATTAGGTGGAGCTTCTCTAATAGCCCATGGACCCACAGACCCAGAGACCACTGCTGATCTCTGTCAGCCTAGGAAGATGCCTCCCTGCCCATTCCCAAGACCATGCTATGTAACAGCATTTGGCTTTCCTTCTCCTCACAGAAGTATCTTTGAATATGCCTCGGAAATTACTGGAGCAAACTTTTTTTTAAAGGTGTTTTCGAGGTCTAATTGACATGCAACAAACAACACATTTAAAGTACAATTTGATGAATTTTGACATAGCTAGACTCCCCTGAAACCATCAGCATAATCAAGATTTCTTTGACTCATGAGTTATTCAGAAGTTTATTTAAACTTTAGATATTTGGGGATTTCTCAGTTTTTCTATTATGGATATCTGATTTATTTCTGTTGTGATCAGAGAATATGTATTACTTGAATCATTTTAAATTTATTGAGACTTTTTTATGGCCCGTATATAGTCTATTTTGATAAATTTTCCATGTGATCTTGAAAAGAATTTATATTCTAATGTTGCTGGAAGAATTACATCAATTTATTTGATAATATCTTTTAAGTCTTCCATATGCCTAGCAATTTTCTGTAAGAGGTGAAATTTTTACTACAAATGGAAAAATGTCTATTATGGACAGATCTTGAAGATTACCAGATTTTGTTTCATATTGTCTGAAAATATGCATTTAGGTACATAAGTATGATTGGTTAATTGATTATCATTATAAAACAGATCTCTGAACCCCAGTATTATTTTTTTAACATTTTTATTGGATTATAATTGCTTTACTATAGTGTGTTAGTTTCTGCTTTATAACAGAGTAAATCAGCCATACATATACATATATCCCCATATCTCCTCCCTCTTGCATCTCCCTCCTGCCCTCCCTATCCCACCCCTCTAGGTGGTCAAAAAGCACCGAGCTGATCTCCCTGTGCTATGCAGCTGCTTCCCACTAGCTATCTGTTTTACATTTGGTAGTATATATAAGTCCATGCCACTCTCTAACTTCGTCCCAATTTACCCTTCCCCCTCCCTGTGTCTTTGAGTCCATTCTCTATGTCTGCATCTTTATTCCTCTCCTGCCCCTAGGTTCTTCATAACCATTTTTTTTTCTTTTTTAGATTCCATATATATATTAGCATACAGTATATGTCTTCCTGTTTCTGACTTACTTCACTCTGTATGACAGACTCTAGGACCATCCACCTCACTACAGATAATTTCATTTCTTTTTATGGCTGAGTAATATTCCATTGTATATATGTGCCACATCTTCTTTATCCATTCCTCTGTTGACGGACACTTAGGTTCTTGCCATGCCCTGACTACTGTAAATAGTGCTGCAATGAACACTGTGGTACATGACTCTTTTTGAATTATGGTTTTCTCATGGTATATGCCCAGTAGTGGGATTGCTAAGTCGTATGGTAGTTCTGTTTTGAGTTTTTTAAGGAACCTCCATACTGTTCTCCATAGTGGCTGTATCAATTTACATTCCCACCAACAGTGAAAGAGGGTTCCCTTTTCTCCACACCCTCTCCAGCATTTATTGTTTGTAGGCTTTTTGATGATGGCCATTCTGACCGGTGTGAGGTGATACCTCATTGTAGTTTTGTTTTGCATTTCTCTAATGATTTGTGATGTTGAGCATTCTTTCATGTGTTTGTCGGCAGTCTGTATGTCTTCTTTGGAGAAAAGTCTATTTAGGTCTTCTGCCCATTTTTGGATTGGGTTGTTTGTTTTTTTGATACTGAGCTGCATGAGTTGCTTGTAAATTTTGGAGATAAATCTATTGTCAGTAGCTTCATTTGCAAATATTTTCTCCCATTCTGAGAGTTGTCCTTTCATCTTATTTATGGTTTCCTTTGCTATGAAAAAGTTTTAAGTTTCATTTGGTCCCATTTGTTTACTTTTCTTTTTTTTTCCATTTCTCTAGGAGGTGGGTCAAAAACAATCTTGCTGTGATTTATGTTATTGAGTGTTCTGCCTATGTTTTCCTCTAAGAGTTTTATAGTGTCTGGCCTTACATTTAGATCTTTAATCTTTTTTGAGTTTATTTTTGTGTATGGTGTTAGGGAGTGTTCTAATTTCATTCTCTTACATGTAGTTGTCCAGTTTTCCTAGCACCACTTATTGAAGAGGTTGTGTTTTCTCCATTGTATATTCTTGCCTCCTTTATCAAAAATAAGGTGACCATATGTGCATGGGTTTATCTCTGGGCTTTCTATCCTGTTCCATTGATCTATATTTCTGTTTTTGTGACAGTACCATACTGTCTTGACTACTGTAGCTTTGTAGTATAGTCTGAAGTCAGGGAGCCTGATTAAGTAACAAAGATACAATAATCCACTAATATTGGTTCAAAATGTATTAGTTAATTACATTATTTTGATATAATGTTGCTTAAATTCATCTAAAATTTTATTCATAGCAGTTATAGTCACAGAGCTAAATTAAAAGAAGCAGGACAGTAAGCATTATTTTTGTCAAGGGTTCTTGAAGAATGTACTACTATTAAAACTTCATTGACATCCACCAGCATAAATTTCTTTGGATTATGTCAATTTTTTCAGGAATAGTATGAGTCAGAAAATCATTGTCACCTTTCATGGAATAACTTGAAAGTCATGTGATCTTCTTTCAGAGCCTAGCTTGATAACATGTTCTAAAAATGTGTTTTCTAGAAATCTCATTATATTCTGTTTTTCAGTGTATGTCCTATGTGCTTTTATGTATTTTTAATTGTGTTTAATTCTGGACACTGACATTTATTTTGATTGATGCCCTGTTATTTATCATGAAATATAATAAACCTTTGGAAATTATTTACACTTTTCAATAGCTGTGTCCCTCTGGTAATTCCAGGCATTCTTTATCATAAAAGACTTTCTATAAGTAAGTCTTAAGACTTACTTTAAGATTTACTTTAAGACTTACTTTAAGACTTACTATAAAGCTACAGTATTCAAGTGAGTGTGGTATTGGCGTGAAAACAGACCAATCAGTGGAGACAAATAGAGAACCCAGAAATAACCCTGAACATATATGTAATTCAATTTTTGACAAAGTTGTCAAGACAATTGAAAGGAGAAAACATAAACTTTAACAAAAATGGGGCTATGACAACTTGATATCCATATGCAAAGGATCCATACCTTGCACTATATGCAAAAATTAATTCAAAATGAATCATATACCTAAATGTAAACCCTAAAATTGTAAGGCTTCTAGAAGAAAATATCGGGAAAGTCCTTTGTGACCTTGTGTTAGGCAAAGACGCCTTAGGTGCAACACCAAAAGCATGACCCGTAAAGAAAACGTTGATACTTTTGACTTGATCAAATTCAGAAAGTGTTCTAAAGACACTGCTAAATTAATAAGAGGTAAAACATACTCTTAAAATATTACCCAGCTTTTTCAATCCTGGGTATTTTCCCAAGAGAAATGAAAGCATGTCCTTAGAAATTTTGTACCCCAATTTTTTATAGCTGTTCGTGTTAATCAAAAACTGGAAATAACATAAATATCCTTTAATACATAAAAGAATATACACGTTTCATATCTATACAGTTGAATACTACTAAACTATAAAAAGAATAAACTATTTACTCACATAACAAGGATGAATTCCTTAATCCCTTAAAATATTTGCTCTGACCCATTTTCTCTGATCTCTTCTCTTGGACTCTTGAGTCCACATGTTTTAGACTGGTGGATTTTTGTCACCGATATCCTGGATATTCACGTCTATTGTCAGTGTTGTCTTTCCTGTAGAGAGAAGACTATGGGACATGCGTATATTTGGTGGGTATTCACATAATGTTAATCACAATATTGGATGGGTGTGTGTGATTACATATGTTCACTCCCACTGAAAAGACAACATACATAGAAACACATGTTCACACACATAAACACATTCTTACACACACAGACACACCCTTTCAGTAGTATATTACTGTGCCTTAGAGAAAGTATGTACTTAAATGATAAAAATATAATGAAATACATTTAAAACAATCTTTTTCTTCTTTTATATTCTACTTACATTCCTCCTTTGCCTTATCTTCCCTCTGTAAAATGGTGAAATACCTAAAGACTATAGTAATTAGGTGAAATACCAATATATTGAACACACAGAATGAAAGGAGTTTCATTTGTGTGCTATACTAGCTTAAATATAAGCCATCTTATAAGTGTTTGATATTCTGTTTCTATTCTGACACAGAAAACCCATTATCATTTTCAACTTAAGGTATCCACAACAAAAAAACCCAATCTGAAGAGTGACAATAGTAACATTGCTGTTTGTAATGGTGTATCTAGAAAGTTGCATGCTTATGGCATTTATTTCTTTAAAAAGCACTATGTTTAATAGTAATTTATACTTTAAATTACAATGTTTTGGTGAATTTATACACTGTTACAATTTTTTGAAACGTTATTTTGCTCATTCTTGTTTATTTGGTTAAACACTTGCCTTGACAGTATGTTTGCTGTTTCACGGTAATTTAATTAATAAGTCCTTTGGCATAATGTAAAACTTATGCAAAATGTAGATATAAATCTTTTGTAGTAGAGTGAGCTTAATGACAGAAGAATTAGGTGTGACGATCCAGTTCCTTCTTTCAAGAAGGGATCAGCTAGAAAGCTAGTTGACCACCATTTAAACCTAGTTTCTCTGTATAAGCAGTATGTGATGTTCTGCTTATCTCTAATGTCTCATAGCCTCAATTTCTCCAATGTAAAATGAATATAATGATGCTTAATTCAAAAATTTGTAGGGATTAAACTAGAGATTACTTATAACTTTCTTGTCATACTGCGAACATCAGTATATGAAAGCTATCCTGTTGCTCAGATCTTGTTGATTTTTATACATCAAGACGTCACAAAGTAGTTCATTTCCTAGGAAAAAGAGATGAAGTACTTCCTTCTATTCTTCTGAACTTCTTTCCACATTCTGTGATTACAGCATTTCGGATGAAATGTGCATTGGGTGAAACTGAACACAAACACACACACCCGCATTCAGGCGCAGTAGGGTGACATAAAACATCCAAGTTTACAAGGTCTTATTGAAAAGAGGAGAGCATAAGAGCAGAAGAGATTGCATATGACAGAATATACAGTAGCTTAGCAGTCGGGTGTTGGTGGCATTATCTGAACAAGGTAAACCCAATACGTTGGCAGAGTTTAATTATTGACTTAATACTGCATTTTTGTCAAAATTTACATTATCTTTCCAGAAGTATGTGGACTTCCTTTTAAATGAATGTTGATAAATACTGAGTTCTGAGAAACACCCAGTCACATTCTCTGCTGCAGGGAGGAAGGACAATTAATGGTGTCATGATTTTGACAATATTTCAGCCTCCATATTTCTATCTTTCTGGAAAAACTTATCTGCATAATAAATGATACATCAAATTCTGTTTTATAATGTTTTAATTATTCCATTGTGTCATCTTATCACTTAGATTTGAAGTAACTGTATGGAAGAATTCTTATTTTTTTCCATTGTGTAGATTCAGTAAATGTACGATTTTTAATGCTTTTATTTTCAAGTGAATTTTCAATGCAGATTATATCTACCAAAAGAGAATGCCAAGTGTAAATAAATATATTTTGATTAACATCATTAAATATATTATACCTATAAACATTAAAACTAGATTGTTTAAATGTGAAATGATCACAGGCTAAATGTTTAGAATTCATTGTTCCATATTATTTAAAATATAAGACATTTCATTTAAATTTTTTTATTTATTTTTTATATATTTCCCTTAATATACCAATTAAATTTGTAAATATCAAATGTGGTTCAGTTTCTATAAGAGCACTTTATTGTTCTTATTGGATATCTTTTTTATTTTAATATTTTTGTTAAGTTCATCAGTTTACCTACCATATGGATTATATAATTTTAATAGAATTCTACTTTGACAGAACCAAAATTAGAGTTTTTGAAAACCCATAACCTGTAAATTTCAGAGGGTAACTATAGAGAATAGTCGAATTATCTACCAAAACCTAAACCTTCAATGCTAAGAAAATATGTCATTGGCCAGATTGTTAAATATCCAGAAAGTTTACTCAAATGGCAGTTGAGCTCTTTTACAAAAACAATATTTTATTATGCCATCAATTTTGCTTATATAAATCTCTGGATTATGTTTGTTCTTGAGTTCTATTGCTATTACAAATGAGCATTTGGTATTCATAGTTAGTACAGGAAAACATATGAAGAATGGCTGGAAGTTAATTTATTTTCATATTCTTAAAAGCACGTGCAAACAAAAAGAACTGCTTCAGAATTGTCTATTATGCACATTATAATTTCATAGTTGTTTCTCGCATCACTTACATCATGACTGCTGATAAAAAATAATAATTCTAGCATAACTCTAACAGTGACTGAACTGCCAGAAATATCACTGCCAATGAATTAAATCATGTTGTTTACAATAATTTGCTGACTTTTAATCTGGAGAAAGTACATTGTGGAACTAATACTGATGCTAATTCTGCATTTTTATGCTCTGAAGTGACAATGATATTATGAAAAATGAATCTCGTTTTAGTGTGCATTTTGGATACAAAGCACAAAGACATTGCAAAAGACATCTTGATTGAAGTCTGTTAAAAGTAAAGTTTTTAGAAAACCTAAATTATTATTCTTATTTATACCCTACGCTGTCAATTTTGTGTGTGTGTGGGGAGGGTGGGACATGTAATAAGTGTTACAAAAAGAAAGAAATATTTATTTTTTATGGCTATATACTGAAATATATGTCAGAATGTATAGAACACTAACAATAAAAAATGTGTGATAGAACATTAAAATGTGAAAATTTTACAAGGTAAATATAATACTACAATTTGTAGCATTTTAGCAATAACACCATTTGCCCTTGATTATTTAGTAACTAGTTGTTAATTTACTTGATTTCATAGCTCTTTGACCTTTGCTATCAGTCCTTTTGGATACTTTTTAGCATATGAAAGGCATGGAAAGGAAGAACACCAAACTTAAATTATCTAAGATTATTATTATCATTATTATTATTTTCATTTGTGAACAATTCTATCATTATGCTTAGTGACAAAGCTGAGTAAAATAAGATCTGGAGAAAATCCCCCAAATGAAAATTAACATGTTCACAAATGTCAAAGGAGATCAAGATTAGAATGATCTTTAAACAGTTTTCTACTAGTAAGGTTTCATGGGTTTCTCAGTTGGAGATTTACAATTACTTTTCAAAATGGATAAATCATTTGGTTCAACTGTAAACTTCATCCAAAACTTGAAAATGTCTCAACTCAGTTAAATTCAAATTCCATAACTTGTAAAGATCCTCAAAAGGTATATGCTTTCTTAAACTCTATATTATTTTACTTGATTTGTTCAATACTCTTAAATGCAAAAATGAATGATATAACTTGATTTCTCAAACAGATGTTCTTTGGGTATCTCTTTGTTTTTGAAATGATCTAATGCCAACATGTAAAAATTATGTAAGTTAATAAAATCATAAATATTTTAAATTTAGAACATGCATGGTATCCAATAGTGAACTTTTTTGTTAATTATGTATTCCCCATTTAAATCTGCATTGCTTAATATACATGTTTAGTTTATTCAAAATTAAACTAAGAAATTTCTATTGCCCACAATATAACACAGATATCAATAGAAATTAAATGATAAAACCTGATTAGTACCTAGGATTCTGTACACGTATAATCATGTTGTATATAAGTAAATAAACACTGTTTTATTTTATTCCCTTCTAGACGTATAGTTTTATCTATTTTTTGGCCATTTGTAATGTTTAGGACCTACACATTCTTGTTGTGTCGTGAGTCTTAGGGGGGATATGGTTGTTCTTTCACCATTTAATATGATTTTATTAGTGTTTTACTCGTGTGTTACAAATTACCAAGAACTTGGCAGGTTAAATCAGTGTACTTTTATTATCTTATACTTTCTGTTGGTCATGAGTGGGGCATGAGTCTTTTGATCAGGGTTAGGGTGAACTCAGTTTGTCAACCGGCTGTTTTCTGATCGGGAGGCGTCAGTGGGGAAGAATTTGCTTTCAGCTTATTTCAGTTTGTTGGAGAATTCATTTCTTTGTTAATATCATAGTAATTGTTCATATAATTGTAGTGTTGTTTTCATGAAACAATTTGGAAAGTATTACCTCTTAATTTTTCAAAGAGCTGGTGGGACATGAATATTGTTTATTTCTTAAATATCTGATAGAATTTATTGGTAAGTGTCCATCCTTATTGCTGGTAATGTTTCTTTTCCCTCAATCTACTTGTCTAATATGCACATAGTCACTCAAGATTTCTTTTGATGAAACATTTTATGGTGCTTTTTTATCTATTTTTTTCTTTTTGTTTAAAGTGGGTTTCTGTAGACAGTATATGATTTGTATTTTTTTCTATTGTTACAATCTGTTTTCAATGGGAGATTACTTACTTTAATATAAATGTGTTGCTGTGTTTGGATTTAAAGCTTCTATCTTGCTCTTGTTTTTCTGCTGTCTAAATGTCATATAGGAAGAGTTCCAAGGAGGCGGGCTCAACCAAGCAGGTGGGGGGCTGAGAGAGAATAATGACCTAAGGGAAAGTGCCTTTATTCAGGGTCAAGGTGGAATGTACGGTAAAAGTCACGAGGGGACTTCACTGGTACATTTAAATATCACTATGTCATAGTCAGGGGAGGGTAAGAAGGGGAGCTGGTGGCAGGGACCTGACATATCACACTGGTGCACTTGATCACCTAGGCAGGGTGCTCACAGCCTGTTTGTGGGGATGTCGAGGCATCAGGAAAATATCAAATTTAAAAAATTTACAATGTAGGGCTTCCCTGGTGGCGCAGTGGTTGGGAGTCCGCCTGCCGATGCAGGGGACGCGGGTTCGTGCCCCAGTCCGCGAAGATCCCACATGCTGCGGAGCGACTGGGCCCGTGAGCTATAGCCGCTGAGCCTGCGCGTCCGGAGCCTGTGCTCCTCAGCGGGAGAGGCCACAACAGTGAGAGGCCCAAAAAAATTTACAATGTAAATTTATAAATTGTAAATTTGTAAAATTTGATGTGATGTGTCAACATTGTAAACAATACTAATTGGGATGGATAACACTTGTCACCTTGGTTGTGGAGATGTTAAAGGTGAGTGGGACAACTTGAAAAGTAGGCCAACTCTGACAAAAGTAACAGCTAGGAAGAGTCCTATTGGGCATATGAGGAAGGTTTGAAACCTAATTCACAACCAGGCATACCACTTCGCGCAATCACCAAGAGAATTTGTCAAGTATCTCTGATTTTAAGGAAATCTGATAGAAAACTTTGGTAATGTTATAAAGGTTCTTTACCTTTTGGCCTATTTCTCATAATTTTGCCTGTACCTATTCAGAGCTAATAATGAACATACAGCAGGATGTATGGGACAAATCATTTTTTCCTGGCTAGTAAGTAGTCAAGAGCTAGTATGTCATCTTTTACTATTTGAGCTAGAGACTTATAGGCTTGTTGCATACGGACCAATATTTCATGCACTTTTTGAGTGTGACGTAAAGGGCCACTGAAAAGTGTTAGTTGACAGTTATGATTTGATTTTGTTGACAAAGCCTGCTTTACTGGTGTCAATACTAGTGGCTACTGTGACTCTGGCAAGTCCTATTAAGATAGGAATAAATAGTCTTCATTTTACCTGGCGTCCTTTGGTTGATGGAAACAGGGAGGTGTCTGGTGGATAAAGAACTATGGAAATCCCCAGCATAGCAACTGCACAATGGAGTATGTCTTCATTAGGGTAACCCTGCTGGGGAGTTGGCAAGGAAAAATATAAAAGGTGCTGTGCCTGTGAATTTGGGCCACAGTAGAACCTGAAGTTATAATTATTCATAACATAATGTAACTGAGAGAATGTGGTGTTGTGTTTAACCAAGGGGAAAAACTGGTTGTGTAGTGGTCACGATTGGAAGTGCAAGGCAAGAGAGAGTTGTGGAAAGCTGGAAAAGGATAGTAGGAAAAGGCATCAGGAAGTGGGTGGTCCTTTCCTCAGGGAGTGAAGGGGTTGACTAATATGAAGCAGGTGCCTCATGGGGAAAGCAATAATCTCCATTAACTTTAGTAACCTCTACCAGATTTCCCTTTAGGCCTTGTAGTGTAGGGATGAAAGTTTTAGCTAAGCAGACAGTGAACTTAGACACATAATAAAATCCCTAATATCAAAGGAACAAAAGCAAAAATGTCCTATGACTTTAAGGCAGTCTGTGGACATTGCTTGGGCAGAGACCTCAGCGTCCAAGTGAAATTGTCCCTGGCACAGGGGGTGAAGTCATCTGAGGCAATGTCATCTACGGTGGTGAGCTCCTGGGTTACGTAATGTCATCTGGTATGTGGCGCTGGAGTATCCTTTCCAGGTGAGTATCCACTTGAATTGATGTGGGTTTCTGGATTGTAAGCCAATGGAAGCACCCAGACCAGTAGTAATAAGACCAACAGTCAACAGAATGGTATGCAGATGTACTTGACATGGTTTTTGTCTTTGTTTTGGTAGAAATCTAGGTTCAAATGGATCCCGTATCAAATGAGCAGCTGACCAGCTTGCAGTGAGATCTATAGTTAATAAGCCCCAGGAGATTATGTGCCCAGGATCTCAGAGGGATGAGCTAAAATGTATAAAATTAGGTTAAGACCTGGGAAAGATAGAGAACTCTAGGGGGTTATTTGCTATATTGGAATTTGAAAAGGAGTTGTTCAAGGAGAATAATATGTCTCCCAATTAAACTAGTTATATGGGAACTATCGGGCATGTGAAAGTTCTACTGAATATTTCTTTCAAGAGTCCAATGTCTGTGAGTGTATTTATGGTTACCAAAGGGGAAAGAGGGAGGAGAGATAAATTAGGAGTTCGAGATTAACAGATACATACTACTACATATAAAATAGGTAAACAACAAGAACCTACTGTGTAGCACAGGGAACTATATTCCATATCTTGTAATAACTTACAATGGAAAAGAATCTAAAAAAGAGCATATATATATATATATATATATATATAAAACTGAATCAGTTTGCTGTGCATCTGAAATTAACACAATATTGTAAATAAACTGTACTTCAATTAAAAATATAGTCCAGCATTAGTATTTTGAAAAGAGAAAATGTACATTTTGGTTGCTACCCGTAATGTCTGTAATTCTGAAGAGAATAAGGAGTGTCCTGGCAAGGCCTTGTTTTACAACCTTAGTATATGTAGAAACGTGTGATTTTGATTTATATTTTGGGTAACTGGGGGGGAAGAGTCTCCCAGCGTTTTTTTTTACCCTGAAAGAAGCAATTTTTAGGCAGTGATTCAGTAGTTTATAATAAATGTTAAGATGGGATCCTTGCTGGCCAAGGCATATGGCACTAAGATGATTGACTGAAGTTTGGCCAAGTATATTGTTTCTTGGGTCCCATCCTTTATCAAAGACATTCTAGCTAAGGGATCAAAAGCAGCAATATTCCACAAAGCTTCATCACGTGTGATGGTTATTCCACTAACTCCCATTGCTGTTCTCTCAGTTAATTCTAAGCAGTTACCAGGTAGCCAAGGGGTCTGGAGGAAGGATGACCTGGGGAATCTGATAATGTACTGAATATGGGGGAATGCATTCTCTCCTGAATGTGGAATATACCAGAGAGCCCAGGTTTGACTTCATCCTGTCTTAAGGAGGCCTCAGTAGCAGTGCTGAGGTTGTGAAGTGCTGTTTTCATGACCCAAGATAAAGAAGCATCTGGGTATGGAGGGTCACAGGCTAATGGACTGTGAGAGCCTCTATTTCCAGGAGAGTCCACTAGGTAGCCAGTCATTTGTTGCTTTAATGGTTTATAGCCCAAAGCTAAGAGGAGCAATTTCTTACATTAGAAGCCCTGGGGCAACTAATGGGACCCTAGTAGGCATGGGAAGAAGTTGCCAAAGCATCTACAGTGAAAGAGTTTCTGATGGCATTATCATCAATGCTTGTTGATTTTAATTTGTAAGTAAAATTTGTAAACGAGGAGTATGTTGGCAACCAAAAAGGACTAAAAGATGTTGGACTCACGTGTTATTAATAGGTGTGTCAAATTAATCTCTTTGGAAGAGGATGTTATCAATGTAATGTCATACCTGTGTTCTTGGAGAAAGGTGGATGTAGTGAAAATATTGTCTGCAAAGATTGTGTGTGATGGCAAAGCCCCTGAGGTACTCCATGGGTAGTCTGGAAAAGGTGTATCATGTCCCTTCAGAGACAAAAGCAAACTGCAGTTGAGAGGCTGTTGAAATAGGCACTGAATAGAATGTGTTAACCAAATCTATATCAGCAAATTATGTACTGGTTATTGATTGAATGGAATCTGTAATTTTAATAATACTATATATTAGGTATGCAGGTCTTGATGGATGGGAACACAGGCCTTTATGGATGGGAATGTAGCTGTAGTAATCCACCAAAAAGTTTGCTTTATTTTTCCCAGATTTAAGAACAGGCAAAATTGGGCTGCCAAATAAAGAAGCCATGGAGATAATCACCCCTTTGTTGATTAGGTTTCATATAATAAGTTTTAACCTTTAAAAGCTCTGTTTTAATTTAGTTTGGACCATATTAGCTGGGTGGTCCTTGGGGTTCCATTTATCAAGGCAATTTGTAAGTGTCAAACAGTTTAATTTTAATTTATTATTCATTGTGTTAGAGCTCAATATGGAATATTTTAGGGTTACATGGGTACTAGGACTATGAGAAATTTAGGCAAGTCTACAGTGAGGCATGTCAGTTTTTCCTCTATTTGTATTTAATTAACTTTTTTAAGATTATAGGAGGCACTGTGTCTAAATTTAGTAGAATCCCCAGGTATAATTATAATTTGAGCCCTGGTATAAATTAAATCTATGAAGTTTTGTCAACTGATGCATTTTAGCTAATGTTAAAGTTAATTGAGATCCTATGTTGTATAGGCACAAAGTCTAATCTCTGTCCTCTTTACCTTTTGTTACACAAATTCTTTATATAGATTTTATATATAAATTTTGGATTTCCAATTGGATCAAATTATTAAACTTTGTTTTAATTTTGTTTTATATATATACACACATGTATACATATATGATGTATTATATATTTTATAAAAATATATATAAATGTTTAATTACATTATTTAATTACATTTTATTTTCTCCCCCTATATCTAGGAATTTTTAAATTGATACAGTTGACACATTCTGTTAGTTTCAGGTGTACAGCAATGATTCTATATTGTACATACTGTGCAGTGATCACCACAGTAAGTCTGGTTAGCATCTATCACCTCACATAGTTAAAAATATTTTTTCATGTGGTGACAATTTTAAGATCTACTCTCTTAGCAACTTGCAAATATGCAATTCAGTATTATTAACTACAGTCACCATGCTGTATATTATTATCCCCATGACATTTTTTTTAATCTTTACTGGAGTATAATTGCTTCACAATACTGTGTTAATTTCTGTTGTACAACAAAGTGAGTCAGTCATATGCATACATATATCCCTATATCCCCCCCTCTTGAGCTTCCCTCCCACCCTCCCTATCCCACCTCTCTAGGTCATCACAAAGCACTGAGCTGATCACCCTGTGCTATGCAGCTGCTTCCCACTAGCTAACTATTTTACATTCAGTAGTGTATATATGTCAGTGCTACTCTCTCACTTCGCCCCAGCTTCCCCCTCCCTGCCCCCATGTCCTCAAGTCCATTCTCTATGTCTGCGTCTTTATTCCTCCCCTGACACTAGGTTCAACCGAACCATTTTTTTTTTTTTTTTTAGATTCCATATATATGCATTAGCATACAGTATTTGTTTTTCTCTTTCTGACTTACTTCACTCTGTATGACAGACTCTAGGTCCATCCACCTCACTACAAATAGCTCAATTTCGTTTCTTTTTATGGCTGAGTAATATTCCATTGTATATATGTGCCACATCTTCTTTATCCATTCATCTGTTGATGGACATTTAGGTTGGTTCCATGTCCTGCCTGCAATAGTGCTGCAGTGAACATTGTGGTACATGTCTCTTGTTGAATTATGGTTTTCTCAGGGTGCAAATATTTTCTCCTATTCTGAGAGCTGTCTTTTCATCTTGTTTATGGTTTCCTTAGCTGTACAAAAGCTTTTAAGTCTCATTAGGTTCCATTTGTTTATTTTTTATTTTATTTCCATTACTCTAGGAGGTGGGTCAAGAAAGATCTTGCTGTGGTTTATGTCAAAGAATGTTTTTTCTATGTTTTCTTCTAAGAGTTTTATAGTGTCTGGCCTTACATTTAGGTCTTTAATCCATTTTGAGTTCATATTTGTGTATGGCGTTAGGGAGTGTTCTAATTTTATTCTTTTACATGTAGCTGTCCAGTTTTCCCAGCACCACTTATTGAAGAAGCCGTCTTTTCTCCATTGTACGTTCTTGCCTCCTTTATCAAAGATAAGGTCACCATATGTGCTTGGGTTTATCTCTGGGCTTTCTATCCTGTTCCATTGATCTATATTTCTGTTTTTGTGACAGTACCATACTGTCTTGATTACTGTAGCCTGTGGTATAGTCTGAAGTCCGGGAGCCTGATTCCTCCAGCTCTGTTTTTCTTTCTCAGTTTGCTTTGGCTATTCAGGGTCTTTTGTATTTCCATATGAATTGCAAAATTTTTTTGTTCTAGTTCTGTGAAGAATGCCATTGGTAGTTTGATAGGGATTGCATTGAATCTGTAGATTGCTTTGGATAGTATAGTCATTTTCCCAGTGTTGATTCTTCCAATCCAAGAACATTTTTATAACTGGAACTTTGAACCTTTTGACTCCCTTCACCTATTCACCCACCACCCACCTCCTGCCTCTGGCAACCACCATTCTGTTCTCTAGAACGGTGAGTTCAGTTTTTGTTTGTTTCAAGATTCCACTGTAAAAGAGATCATACAGTATTCTTTCTCTGTGTGACTTATTTCATTTAGTGTAATACCCTCCAGGTCCATCCATATTGTTGCAAATGACAAGATTTTCTTCATTTTTAATGGCTGATTAATAATCCATTATATGTATAGGTAGGTAGATAGATACAGATATCTATTATAGATAGCTATATATATCACATTTTCTTTATCCATTCATCCATTGATGAACACTTAGGTTGCTTCCATGTCTTTGGCTATTGTGAATAATGTTGCAATGAACATGGAGGTGCATATATCTTTTTTGAGTCAGTGTTTTCATTTCTGTTGGATAAGTACCCAAAAGTGGAAACACTAAGTGGTAGTTTTATAGGGGTTTGTTTTTAAATCAATAAGTTATCTAGGGCTAGCATTATGTTTGCTAGATATGGCATTTGCTAAATATGTTGTTTGTTTCCTTTTTCTTTTTTCTCCTTTCCTTTTTTTTTTTCTCTCCTGTTTTAGTCTCTTAGCTTCCTGAAACCTGAGTCATTAGTTTCTGACTCTGTCTTATAAGAGGAAAAGAGGGAAAGTGGAAGAGCCCAGGTCAACCTCTTGGCAACATTTCCCTGGGATGACCCCTGTCTGCCGGAGAATGTTTCCCCCTTCCCACCTCCTCTTTTTATTTTCTTAAGAAAAATCTTTTTATAATTATTACTTGTGTCTCTTGGTGGTTAAAAGTATTTTCTCTCTCTTTAGATGTTTGGCAGGGGGTGGGGCCTCTTTAGGATGATCCAGTCAACCTCCGAGGGGCTGAGGTATATACATTTAGGAGAACAATAGTAGCCTCAGCTTTGTCTCTTATTTTCTTTTTTTTGTGACAATTTAATTTTAAGGAGGAGATTCTTAGCATGTCAAACAATAGCCATGCCAAAGCAGATTGACTGGGAGATCTGTAATCACAACTGATCTCAAGAAAAATTATGATTTTATACATTATCAAAAAAATTGTCATTAGAGTAGGGACAATATTTTCTTGAAACTTTCTACATCCTAACCAAACAAACTCCTCAAAGGTTGGCTTTAATCTTTGTTAAATTAGATTCAGTGAACTCACTAAAGGGTGATGTCTCCCTACTACTAGTACATGGCCATGCAAGAGTTGTCACTGATGTCACTCCATGCTGACTGGCTCTTTGGAAACTGAACAGCCTCTAGAATTTTGAAACTTCTGTAGTATATGTTCAGCTCAGAGCTCCCTATACCTTTTCTCTCACAATCTACAGAGTCTTGTCCTTCTTATGCAGAGATTATTACTTAGACAATTCAAGAAATCCCTATTTATATTTAAGGACTTCCTCCTCTCTGGTACCCTGACCTACAAATTTTTAGCAGCCTCTGCATCTGCAACTCTTATCTCCATGGTGGCCATCATATTTTTGTACTCCAGCTTCCTACATTACAATCTTGATGTTGCCTATAAGAGGAAAGCTGAGCAATTGTGTGTTTCATTTCATATTTTTCCCTTCCCACAGAATTTGCATTTTTCTATGTTGTCAAACATCTAAAAACATTTGCTTTATATATTTTGTTCAGTCTTCTGTTTATGCATGGAGGGTACTCTAAAATGATTAGTCTGTTATGATATCAAGATGACATTTACCTTTATTAATTTTAATGATGATGTTATGAGGAACTTTAACAGTTAAACAGAATCTGACACAGATATATAGACATTATGTAGGTCATTTCTGTATTTTTGCCACTGTAAAACCTATTTCAAAATAAAAGTAATATGCCCCACATTGAAAGCGAGGACTAAGACCCTTTCAATCTATTCAAAATTTTCTTTTATCCATATATTCTGGATGACATATTAACACAAAACAAAACAACAACAATTTTTTAAAAACCCAGGAAGTTACCATAGAAGCCAGTATCCCACCACAGAACCCAAGAATTTAGAGCACAGTGGAACTTAGTGATAATGTTGGTAAACTCTTAATTTTATAGAGATTGAAACCTAAATTAAAAAAATACTTAAGTTCATAACAGAAAATTACTAATGGCTTTTGCTATCGGACCCAGGATTTAGATTAATGGAATTTAGGTGTAGATACTGTTGAACTCTTCCCATTCCAAGCCCAAAATTTAAAATAATTTATATAAGTAAAAACAAGAAAAAGTAAAGAATTTAAGTAAAAAATTATAGGTTTTTTTGGATTCAAAATAGCTTTAATTAATTTGTTTTTACAGAATAAATTTTTTAAATACTCAGCTGAATAAATATTTGGTAAGCATATTATTATCATAGCTTAATTGAAAATAAAGAGGTTATTATGGCTCAAATTATCATTATATTCATAAATAATATTAATTTCAACATTTTATCACAGATTGCTTAAACTTGATTTTGGGGGGTTTATGCCAACATTTCAAGCCATAAACATATTTAATTTTTCATGGAACATGAGGAGCATAATAAATTAGGTAAGTGACAGAATGCTCAGTTAAAATAACTTATGACTGGGAAGATGGAGAGAATTCTGTTATAGCCCCTACAACTATGTGTGTGATTATTGGCTAATTCTTAAACCCTATTCAATCATTCCACAAATATTTATTGAACTCTTCCTATATCCGTGGCTGTGGAGCTACAGAATGATAGAAAAATGCCCTCATGAGGCTTATACTCTAACCAGAAAACAGACAATTTGATAGTTTTTTTACACCAACTTGTACAGAATGCGTTATTATGTGTGTGTGTGTATTCTTCAAAATTAGCACTTAGTATGGAGAAATAAAACTATATACAGAAATATAGACCAAGGAAGACCCCTTGATAAAAGGATGTTTAAGTTGCAACCTGAAAAACATTCATGAATGATCCTTAAAAAGATATTTTGTCCTAGAGAAAATAGAATATATGAAGTCCAGGAGAGGAAGAGAAGTTTGCTATTATTTTTTTGTTGTTGTTAAATGATTATCTAGCATATATATGCCAAGCAGTATATCAGGCTGAGGCATATATGTAAAGGTATATAGTATACAAAGAGGTACATTTGAGGTAACACTAATGAAGGCTGAAATGGAGACCAAGTCATCTTGATATATACCAAAGAGCTCAACTCCCTCATCTTCTTATATGTAGATCAGCCAAGACATTGATATGAATATAAGGAGCCTTCTATGTATTGAGCCTAAGAAGAAGGTCGTCTCTCCATTCCTTTCCAGATCACTCCAGATAAGTGATCATGAAAAGGTCAGGCTCTTCTTTAAAAACTAAAGTTTAAGTTGAAGAAAGGAATAGAGAATTAGTAAGTGCTCCCTCTAAAAAACATGTCTACTTAGAGTAAACATTCCAAAATAAGAAACTTCTGTTCAATATGTAAGGTGAATGTAAATCTTTTTCTGGAAATGACTTTATTTTATGTATGCCAGGAAATCAGCATTTGAAACCTTTAAGAATAAGGAGTTTATAGACTATGGTGAGTTTACTAGGTTGATAATGCCCCAGGAATTCTCTTGAGAAAGAGCCAACTAGAATTCCTTAGAATATCCCAGTGTTTTGCTGTTTACATAACATTTCTTGCCAAAGTTTACACAATGCTTTTAGTCATGACAAAGCAGCCTGTGGAAATATTAAATAAAATTTTATCTGACAGTTGTAGGCTAATCAGTTGAAGAGCAGCAGTGTTGTTATACATACTAAGAACAACGCATAATTTACCTTACGAATTTTGCAAGAAAAATATTCCATGTGATACTAAAACTTTATCATTACTATTAATAATATAAATTTTCTTGATAAGTGTCTTTTCCATGAGGGTAACAGGTTATTACCTATTTTTACCACCAACAGTGTTTTCCTAGGATTGCATACATTCAATATAGAATAAAATCTAATTTTTATAAGTACCCTTTGTATATTATTCTCTGAATAACAGAACCATCAATAAAGTGTTCTTGCCGAATTATTTCCTAGTGTTCTGCAAATTTTATAGAATTTATGATTATAGGTTTTGAAGAACTGTGCATAAACACATGATTACATATATAAAATTCAGAACTCCCCCATTTGACTGAAATTTTGATCGTTTAATTGAGAAATGAAAGCATAAGTACAAGAAAGAGGAGAAAACATTCTATGGCTGGCTCAGAATAGCCTTTATCCCACTAGTCTTCAGCTTAGAATCATTAACTTCTTAAAATGGCCATGTTTACTAATCACAAGTGTTCTCATCAACATTCCTCCTAATTATAATACTCTAGTTTCCAAATCCCACAGAACTTTATACTTCAGTTGTTTAAAAAAAAAAAAAGAAAAGAAAAGAAAAACATTTCCTGACTCTCTTCATTGATGTCTCCCATTGATAAATTTATGGGTTCATCTTCACTGGTAACCAGAGAATAATATAACATCAAATACTTTGGCTACTTGAATGCTAATGGAATTAACAAATACAACAAATGATTTTATAACATTAATACCAAATAAGGGACTCTGAAGTAAGGCATAGAACTTTTTATTTTATTTAATTTTTAATTTTTATTTTATTTCATTTATTGAAGTATAATTGACTTACTATATTATGAAATTGACTTACTATATTATGAAATTGACTTACTATATTAGTATACAACATATTGTTTCATTATTTTATATATTATGAAATAATCAGCATGATAAATCTAGTTACTATCTGTCAACATATAAATTTATAACAATATTACTGACTGTTATTCCCTGTGCTATAGATTGCATCTTCATGACTTACATATTTTATAACTGGAAATTTTTATGTGTTAATCCCCTTCACCTATTTCTCACATCACTCTACTCCCCTCCACTCTGGCCGTCACCAGTTTGTTTTCTGAATCTGTGAGTCTGTTTCTGCTTTTTGTTTTTCCATTTGTTTTTTGTTTTTTGACTCTAAAAAACAAAACAAATGGAATGTGTCTTTCTCTGTCAGACTTATTTCATTTAGCATGACACCCTCAAGGTCCATCCATGTTGTTGTAAATGGCAAGACTTCATTCTTCATTTCATTGTACATATATACCACATCTTCTTTATCCATTCATCCACAGATGGGCACAGGTTGTTTCCATATCTTGGATATTTTAAATAATGATGCAGTGAACATAGAGGTGCATATATCTTTTAAAATCAGTGCTTTTATTTTCTTCAGATAAATAGAATTTCTGGATAATATGGTTTTATTTTTAATTTTGTGAGTAACCACCATACTGTTTTCCACAGTGTCTCTACCAATTTACCTTCCCAAAAACTGTGCACAAGAGTTCCCTTTTCTCCACATCTTTGCCAACATTTGTTATTTGTTGTCTTTTTGATAATAGCCATTCTGACAGGTGTGAGTTGACATCTCATTTCGGTTTTGATTTACATTTCCCTTATGATTAGCAATGTTGAAAATCTTTTCATGTGCCTGTTGGCCATCTGTAGGTTTTCACTAAAAAAAATGCCTACTCAGGACATCTGCTCATTTTTAGTCATATTCTTTCTTTCTTTCTTTCTTTGGATATTGAGCTGTATATTTTCATTGTATATTTTAGATATTAACCCTTTACCAGATTTATCATTTACAAATATATTCCCCCATTAAGTAAGTTGCCTTTACCTTTTGTTGATGGTTTCCATTGATGTACAAAAGCTGTTTAGCTTGATGAGGTCCGTTTTTAAATTTTTTTGTCCTTACCTAAGGAGATAGATCCAAAAAATAATGCTAAGACCCATGTCAAAGAACATGTTGTCTATATTTACATCTAAGAGTTTTATGGCTTCTGTTCTTAGATGTAGGTCTTTAATCCTTTTTGAATTATTTTTGTTAATATGATGTAAAAATTGGTCTAGTTTTATTCTTTTATATGTAGCTGTCCAGCTTTCCAAATATCTTCATATCTATTGAAGATGCTTTCTTTTCCCCATTGTATATTCTTACCTCCTTTGTCATAGATTATTTGACCATGTAAGTGTGGTTTTATTTCTGGTCTCTTGATTCTGTTCCATTGATCTATGTGTCTGTTTTTGTGGCAATGTTACACTGTTTTGATTACTAAAGCTTTGAAATATAGTTTGAAGTCAGAGAGTTTGATACCTACGGCTTTGTTCTTTCTCAAGAATGCTTTGGCTATTTTGGGGCTTTTGTGGTTTCATAAAAATTAAGGATTGTTTGTTCTTGTTCTGTGAAAAAATTCCATTGGTATTTTGATAGGGATTATGCTGAAACTGTAGAATGCTTGAGTAGTATTGATTTTTAACAATAGCAATTCTTCCTGTCCATGAGCACAATATATCTTGCCATTTATTTGTTCCATCTTCAATTTTTTCATCAGTGTCTTAATAGTTTTCAAAGTACAGGTCTTTCACCTCTTTGGCTAAATTTATTCTTAGGTATTTTATTCTTTTTGATGCAGTTGTAAATGGAATTGATTTCTTAATTTTTGTTTCTGATAGTTTGTTAATAGTGTATAGAAATGCAACTGATTTATGTATATTTATTCTGTATCCTTCAACTTTACTATAGTCATTTATTCTAAAAGCTCTCTTGTAGAGTCTTTAGTGGTTTCTGTATATAAGAAGTTATTTGCAAATAATGACAGTTTTACTTCTTTCTTTCCAATTTAGTTGCTTTTTCTTGTATGATTGCTATTGCTAGGATTTCCAATATTATGTTGAATAAAAGTGGCAAGAGCAAGCATCCTTGTCTTCTTTCTTATCCAAGAGGAGAAGCTCTGAGCTTTTCACTGTTGAGTATGATGTTAGCTGTAAGCCTGTCATATATGACCTTTATTATGTTAAAGTATATCCCCTCTCTACCTTTGTTGAGAGTTTTTATTATAAATGGATGTTGAATTTTGTCAAATGCTTTTTCTGTGTCTATTGAATTGATTGTATGGTTTTTATCATTCATTTTTTAAAGTGATATATCACATTGATTGACTTGCAGATATTAAACCATCCTTGTATCTCTGGAATAAACCCTAATTGCTCATGGTGTATGATCCTTTTAATGAATTGTTGAATTTGGTTTGCTAATATTTTCTGGAGGATTTTTGCATCTATATTCATGAGGGATATTGGTCATAATTTTCTTCTGTGTAGCACCTTTGTCTTGTTTTGGTATCAGAGTAATGCTGAATTAATAGAATAAACTTGGAAGTGTTCCTTTCTCTTCAGTTATTGGAATAATTTGAGGAGGATAGACATTAAATCATTTGTAAATGTTTAGTAGAATTTATCTGGGAAGTTGTCTAGCCCTGAACTTTTTTTTGTTGGGAATTTATAGAGTACTCTTTCAATTGCATTACTAGTAATTAGTCTGGTCAGATTTTCTTTTTCAAATTATTTATTGGAATGTAGTGGATTTACAATGCTGTGTTAGTTTTATATGTACAGCAAAGTGATTCAGTTAAACTATCTATTCTTTTTTAGATTCTTTTCCATTTTAGGTTATTACAAGATATTGAGCACAGTTCCCTGTGCTATACAGTAGGTCCTTGTTGGTTATCTATTTTATATATAGTAATGTCTATATTTTAATCCCAAACTCCTAAATTATCCCTCCCCCTTTTCCCTTTGGATGAATTTCCAAAGTATACAAACAGCTCATAAAACTCAATATCAAAAATAAAACAAACAAATGCAAAAGAACCCAATCAAAAAATGGGTAGATCTAAATAGACATTTCTCCAAAGAAGACATACAGATGGCCAAAAGGCACATGAAAAGATGTTCAGCATTGCTAATCATTGGAGAAATGCAGATCAAAACTACAGTAGGGTATCACCTCATACTGGTCAGAATGGCCATCATCAGTAAATCTACAAATAATAAATGTTGGAGAGGGTGTTGAGAAAAAGGAACCCTCCTACACTGTTGGTAGGAATGTAAATTGGTACAGCCACTATGGAGAAGAGTAGGGAGGTTCCTTAAAAAACTAAAAATAGAGCTACCATATGATCCAGCAATCCCACTCCTAGGCATATATCTGGAGAAAACCGCAATTCAAAAAGATATATGCGCACCAACTGTTCACTGCAGCACTATTAACAATAGCTAAGACATGGAAGCAACTTAAGTGTCCATCAACAGATAAATGTATAAAGAAGATGTGGTATTGCTTATATGTAGAATCTTAAAAAAAAATGATACAAATGAACCTATTTACAAAACAGAAATAGAGTCACAGAGGTAGAAAATAAGCTTATGGTTACCAAGGGGGAAAGAGGGGAGGGATAAATTGGGAGATTGGGATTGACATATACACACTACTATATATAAAATAGATAACTAATAAGAACCTACTGCATAGCACACGGAACTCTACTCAATATTCTGTAATGACCTATATGAGAATAGAACCTAAAAAAGAGTGGATATATGTATATGTATAACTGATTCACTTTGCTGTACAGCAGAAGCTAACGTAACATTGTAAATCAACTATACTTCAGTAAAAATTTTAAAAAATGAAGATGTGGTATATATACACAGTGGAATGTTACTTAGCCATAAAAAAGAATGAAATAGTGCCATTTGCAGCAATGTGGATGGACATAGAGTTATCATACTAAGTGAAGTAAGCCAGACAAAGACAAATATCATATGATATTGCTTGTATATGAAATCTAAAATAAATGATACAAATGAACTTATTTGCAGAATAGAAATAGACCCACAGACATAGAAAATAAACTTATGGTTACCAAAGGTGAAAGGGGAGGAGGGATAAATTAGGAGTTTGACATTGACATATACACACTACTGTATATAAAATAGATAACCAGCAAGGACCTGTTGTATAGCACAGGAAACTATACTCTATTTTTTTTTTTTTTTGCAGTACGCGGGCCTCTCACTGTCGTGGCCTCTCTGCGGAGCACAGGCTCAGACGCGCAGGCCCAGTGGCCATGGCCCACAGGCCCAGCCGCTCCGCAGCTCGTGGGATCCTCCCGGACCGGGGCACAAACCTGCGTCCCCTGCATCAGCAGGCGCACTCTCAACCACTGTGCCACCAGGGAAGCCCTATACTCTACTTTGTGATAACCTATAAGGGGAAAAAATCTGAAAAAGGTATATATATATATATATATATATATATATATTTGAATCACTTTGCTGTACACCTGAAACAGACACAACATTGTAAATCAACTATACTTTAACAAAAAAATGAAAAAAAAATAAAATGCTTGGGGTTGATAATTCTCCAGAGTGGCATTGAGAAGACCTGTAGTTATATCTTTGTCTTATTTTTAAGTTTAGATTTTTTTTTAACAAGTTGAGTTGGAAACAGTCTGTTGATATATAATCCACCATGGTTTGGATCTATTATCATAGTGCAAAGTATGGGACAGATCTTTCCACTGTAATATTTATCTTATACAAGTAATGCTGGTTAACTGGACCTGATTTAGACTTTTTACAATTCATATATAAGAGGAAAAAGGTAAAGAAATAGTAACTAAAGAAGTAGACTTGCTATCTTGCTCTGTGAAGAGAAACCTGTAGGAGATGCTATAAGCTCAAAATCCAAGCAAACTTGGATTTCTTCACTAGGTCACCAAAGGGAATGTGAAGCCATGTGCTGAGGCACAGCTTCAATTGTCTAGACGTAAGGACCAATTTTTCCCCAGGTAGATACAAAACATTAATATACAGTGATGATAGAATACTGTAACAAGCATCCAGTATTAAACTATTGATGTGGCAGTTGCTTTAGGAAATATTTAAAGGAATAAATAAGTTTTATTTTGAGAAATGATGGCTTACACAGAGCACAAACATACTTTTCGTATGGATGTGATGAGTGAATAGAAAAAGCTGCATTTGTATCTTATCTAAAATTAATAGAAAAGAATAAATGAGAATCTTAGGATTTACAAAAGACAGGAGCTGAGGTGAATTTGAGGCAGTATAGACCCCTTTGGGGATTAATTGGAATTAGTGCTAACAATTAAGAAATGTTCATTGGAGAGGTTGATACACTGTAACACTTTGTATAATAGATTGACCTGGTTATTACATATAAAGCAGAATGAAACTTGGGAATTACAGTTGATCACAGGGGAGTCCATGAAGGCATTCCTCCACTGGCATGATACCTCAGGTAAAATATGTTAAGCAGGCTGAGCATAATCAAACTTGCTAATACCTTTTCTGGTTCAATCTCAGAGACTAGCTAGGGGACTACATGTGGAATGAAATGCATTATTAGTCATCTATCACTGCATGGCAGATTACCTGTCTAATTAGCACTTGTTAAGTAGAGCACAGGATGTTGGATGGTGAGCCACTGATGAACCTACTGGCAGGGCAGGAATAAAGACGCAGACGTAGAGAATGGACTGGAGGACACGCGGGGGAAGGGGAAGCTGCGATGAAGTGAGAGAGTAGCATTGACATATATACACTACCAAATGTAAAATGGACGGCTAGTGGGAAGCTGCTGCATAGCACAGGGAGACCAGCTCAGTGCTTTGTGACCACCTAGAGGGGTGGGATAGGGAGCGTGGGAGAACGGCTCAAGAGGGAGGAGATATGGGGATATATGTATACTTACATCTGATTCACTTTGTTGTACAGCAGAAACTAACACAACATTGTAAAGCAATGATACTCCAATAAAGATATTTAAAAAATCTATATTATTTCTTATCTCACATCAAGATAAATAAATAATTAAGGATTAGTATTACTTGCATTTTAGAGGAATTGTAGTTCAAACTTGGGTGTGCTTATGATATCCATGTAACAAGTGGCATGTAAAAATACCATTTTTTTTTTTTTTTTTTTTTTTTTTTTTTTTGCGGTACGCAGGCCTCTCACTGTTGTGGCCGTTCCTGTTGTGGAGCACAGGCTCACGGGCCCAGCTGCTCCACGGCATGTGGGATCCTCCCAGACCAGGGCATGAACCCGTGTCCCCTGTATGGGCAGGCGGACTCTCAACCACTGCACTACCAGGGAAGCCCCAAAACATACCATTTTTAAATGAGGAGGAGAGAAGCAGCAGGATGAACTAACTGAACTTGGAGAAAAAAAAAAACTGTAGCATGGTTAGGTCCTTTAAGAATAGTTCTTATTCTAATCTACTTATTATGTTAGAAGAATCTGGTAGAGGATCTAATTCTGTCTGGAGATTCTAGCAGAAGTCAGTGAAGAACATTACTACTTGGGCATAGCATGACAAACTATACTTTTTAAATACATTTAAGTCCATCATCTTTCTGTAGTGTTCATGTATAGCTAGGAAATGGCTTCCTACTTAGGGACTTCCTTTTCTGGCTCTTATGCAATTAGGCATGCCATGTGAGTAGCTCTTGCCAATGCATGTAGGTAGAAGTGGACATACAAAATCTGGGTCAAGGTTTATAAGAAGCAGGTACAAAATATCCAGTTTCAAAGCATTATATCTAAACCTGAAATATATCCAGTGAAGATCCTGGAATTTAGCATATATGGTACAAATGGTTGGAGCTATAGGTTCCATCTCCCCTTGTCCGTCTCTGACCTTGCAGTGGGTGTGGCATGAATGTATTCTGTCTGTGGAAATAAGTGTGTGCACAGATATTTCATGTGCTGCGTTTTGCTAAAACCCTATTCTCTCCTTTATAATATACAGTTATAGCTAGAATGCACCTGCAGAGCTAGGTACTGCATTTCCCAGTCCTGTTTGTACTTTGTTATGATCACGTGAATCGTTTTGCTAATGAAAAGTGAGTAGAATTTTTGTGCCACTTCTGGTAAAAAGATTATTGAATAATTGGTGTACTTCCTCCATACTCTCTTTCCC
>NW_006774670.1:1177731-1201901 GCF_000442215.2 Lipotes vexillifer
TCTTTCCCTTCCAACATCTGAATAAAATGACAATAACATTGTGAGGGTACAAGTGACACAAATAATTATGTGGAAGAGAATCATCCATCAATCAGGGACATCTACCTTAAACTCTTATGTGAGCAAGAAAAAAATAAGTCTATTGACTTTGAGCTTTACTTATCTTTAGTTTGGTTTTCATAGAAGTTTAGTATACCTTAACTAATACAGAGTGCCATTGGGCCTTAAAACTGAAAATATATCTATCACAGCTACAATACTGCAAGGCTAGCTAACACTGGCTGAGAGTGAACAAGATGACTTGAAAAGTCTCAAATAGCTCTGGGACCAGATGTTTCAATGAAAATCTTTTTCTGTTATGAAATAATAATCCAAAAACATTTTTGGAGCTTCTTTTATGCTAGTCATTTTTATAGATTCCAGGGATGCAGTTAAGGTAAACATATACAGAAAGTAGTTTGTACACTACAACACTCAAGGGAGTTGCATTTGGAATAGTGCAGTGTACTTGTCATGGAGCAGTTC
Source organism: Lipotes vexillifer (assembly GCF_000442215.2). Lineage (NCBI taxonomy): Eukaryota > Metazoa > Chordata > Mammalia > Artiodactyla > Lipotidae > Lipotes > Lipotes vexillifer. The sequence continues at coordinate 1,178,257 of NW_006774670.1, forward strand.
TCATAGATTAAGGTGGTAATTGTGACCCTAGCCTAGAATTATTGGTACTTGGGGAATTACATACAGTAGTGAATCAAGTGGACAGTCTTCTTGCTTTCATAAAATTTACAGTCTAGAGTGAGAAATAGGCAATAATTTAACTATAAATAAAAGTAAACTATAAATCTCTGTAGTGTTTTGAATAAAAGTTAAGCTTAAGAACAGACTAATCATGATAAAATATGGTAATTTATATAGGGATATCAGGAAAGGCCTCATAGTGTGAGTAATATTTGAATACCACTTGATATGAGATACTACTAACCTATATATGTGGCTATATATCAGGCAGAGGGAAACACAAGTACAAAAGTTTTGATAATGTTATATGCTTAGTATATTCCATGAACAGCAAGAAAGCCAGTGTGGAGAGAAAGTAGTGAGAAAAGTGGACAATATTAGAAAATGAGTTTGAAATTCTATACATGTGCTAGATTATGGAGGACTTTGTGGTCCTCAAGGCCTTAAGAATTTGTTTTAATTTTAATGGGAAATTAACAGTGAGAGAAGCTTTCCCATAATACAAATAAAATATTTAAAGAAATAAATACTCTTCATATTTTTCCAATGCTCCCAAAAGGTAATAAAAGTTATTCTTGGACTCCAACTTCCTGGATCATCATCTTGAAAGTGTCTATAGGAGGGAAGCTGAGCGATTGTGTGTTTCACACAATTAGCTCACTGACATTTTCTTTTGAGATGAAATTTGTCTATGAGAATAGGAGGGAGTCCATCATCAAGTAGCAGCTATTCTGACACCATCCAAGCCAGACCATCTTTATATTATATTTTGTTTATGGCTTTTTACATTGGAAACTTTAAATTCCAAAGAAGATGATCAAGTTTGCTTTTTACTGGGAATACCATCTTATTGACTGAGGAGGGTTATGGTTGGATGTCTTGAATCATTCATCCAGTTCAGAAAATGTTTCTCAAAGAAAGAAAGTCTAATCTGTCTAATGGACTGGTTTTTATGTAGTATGCTTGGCACACCAAACCCAGATACAAAAACATCCAATTGTACTCCAGGGATTTATGTTGACTCTGGCTGTCTGTTCCAACAGGTAGACTAGAAAGAGGTGTTGAAACATTTCTGTTTAGGGATAAAATTGTGAAAATGTGTATAGGCTTTTGAATTGTAAATGTAGGTTGTTGGAGGAGTGAAATGCTGTAATATGAAGGCAGAAATTTTGGCATAGGCTTTAAAGATGACAAATTGGGTCTGTGCAAAAGTGGGTTCATGAAGTGAATTATGTAAGCAGTAGGTTCAAGACATTTTTCTAGGTACCCCTGAGGCTGTTTATGTTTGTCAGGATTGCCCATCTTGCCAACAGCACAGAGCAGGTTTTGCTTGGTTTGGCAGACATAAGTTTGAATAGGTTACTTAATAAGTGTCAGCTCTTTTCCAAGGGCCACGAGCAAAATTTTACCAGAAAACACAACTATTGAAACTCAGTACAAGACATGTGAACATAGTTTTATGTGTTGGCATCAGTCAGAATGACAACATGCCAAGGGCCTAGATACAGTAGATTATAGCTGGAAGCTACTTGTCAGATGTGGATGAACATGTTTGTGCCCCAGCAAGAGATCATTAATTTGTTCAACAAGTATTCATTGAAATGCTGCTTTAGCATTGAAATGCTAAAGGTCAAGCTCAGTTCTAACTGCTAGAGATTCAAAATAACCCATATTGTTCTAAATATGGTACCCAAACTATTTCTGGCTTTCACATGGCTATATCTATATCTATGTATTTATATGTCTATATCTATGTTATCTATCTATCTATCTATCTGTGACTACAGATGGATTCTTATTTGCCAAAAGAGAAAGAGGAGTGCTCAATAGGAACTTTATCTATAAGTTCAATGTTGGATGTGCTGGCAGCTGGAACGAAATGTAGTGTAGGGTGCATCTTCATGGTACTTACAATATACTTGGTGCAATTGACTTATAAAAACATAATTAGGGAACGATTTTAGTCAATGTATGATTAAGTGCTAAAATTGAGCTAAGAAAAATTAATGCTGAGGAACGAAACCTCATGGGTGAACAATGCACCATGAAGCAAAAATCAGGTTAAGAAAATAAAGATTAGCTTACAGTGGAAGGGTGAAAAATAAACAGCAAACATTTTAACCTGCAAATAAATGTGTTCAAAAGTTCTCTAATTTTGTACTATGAAAACTTAACCCCCAAATAAAGTTACCATTGAGAGTTAAAGAGAATATCAAGTTTATTAAATATATAGAAATTCACATAACATACCTAAATATATAGCTTTGTTCTCCAGAAGCAGTCACTCCCCAGTAGTAACAAGCACACCTAGTATCCAGATGTTGGTCTTAATACCATTTTCTAGTAAAAAGAACCAAAGCTCCTTGGAGAAATGGCTCATTCTAGGACTTGGTCAGGAAATATACAGAATAATCCTGGAACATCTGGTAGTGTCCGAAAGCAAGGAAGTGCTAAGGAAAAGAATGATGGGGGTATGACAAAGGGGCACAGAAAACTGTCAGGACAAGTCAAAGAGCTCTCAGTGGTGAAAGTTGGAACATTTTGAGCCACATAAAAATACAATAATAGTATTGGATTATACCCAAAATATAAAATAAATATCCATATGCCCATAGTGATATAAATGACTGAATTCATACATAAATGGGGGAGGATAGATAAATCTTCAGTGCATAAGAATGCCAAGTAAAGTAACACTTAGGGAGGTAAAGCCTGACTCCCACTCCTTAAGTGTGGAACACACATGGAGTTCCTTCCAAAGCATACTCTATGGAAATTGAGAAAAAAAGAGTAACTTTAGTGGAGAAAACTGGAAACACTACCTCAGCCAGAAAATCAAGGTAAATCAGCAGTGATAAGTAATGTTCAGTGGTATGTAACCTTGACATGTTATAATGAAAATAGCACTTCTCCTCTGTAGTGTTTCTCCCCCAAACCAGTAACCTAGGTCTAATAAAGAAAAACACATCAGGCATATCCAAATTTAGAGACATTCTTTAGAATATCTGACCAGGAATTCTCAAAAATGATAAGGGCAATAAAAACAAGGAAAATCTGAGTAACTGTCACAGCCAAGAGGAACCTAAGGAAATGTGTCAACTCAATATAATGTAGTATCCTGGATGGAATTCTGAAGTAGAAAATGGATACTAGGTAAAACTAAGAAAATCTGGATAATATAAGGACCTAAGTTAAATAATAATTTATCAGCATTTATTCATTAATTGTGATGTGTACCATACTGATGTAAGATATTACTAATAGGAGAAACGATGTGGGGTATATGGGAACTCTCTCTATCTTCCCTATTTTTCTCTAAGTCTATAATTAAAGTAAAAAGTAAAAAAAAATAAAGCAACTTAGGCAAACCATAGACCTGGAGACAATATTTGTAAAACATGCATATGATAAAAATATGTACTTAGAATATATAATTTTTACAACTCATTAAGAAGAGGAGAATTAACTCAATTTTTGAGAAAACTTTGGGGAACTATAGAAAAATTATCTTGATTGAGGTGATGTTACAAGACTGTATACATTTGTCAAAACTCATTGAACTCTATAATTTTTTTTGATGAATTTCATTAAAGAGTATAGCTCAATAAACCTGTTTTTAGAAAAATTGAATAAAAATTTAATTATTCAAAATGGCAGAAAAAATGAATTAAAAACCCTCGGGCTTCCCTGGTGGCACAGTGGTTAAGAATCTGCCTGCCAGTGCAGGGGACATGGGTTCGAGCCCTGGTCTGGGAATATCTCACATGCCTCAGAGCAGCTAAGCCTGTGCGCAACACCTACTGAGCCTGCCCTCGAGAGCCTGTGTGCCACAACTACTGAAGCCTGCACACCTATAGTCCATGCTCCACAACAAGAGAAGCCACCGCAATGAGAAGCCTGCACACCGCAACAAAGAGTAGACCCCGCTCACCGCAACTAGAGAAAGCCCTCACGCAGCAACGAAGACCCAATGCAGCCAAAAATTAATTAATTAATTTTAAAAAAACAACAAAATTCATGGGGCAAATAGAAATACCAACATAAATATCAATAACCACATCAAATTGAAGTGGTATAGAAACACCAATTAAGAGGCAAAAATTGGGCTTCCCTGGTGGCGCAGTGGTTGAGAGTCCACCTGCCAATGCAGGGGACATGGGTTCGTGCCCCGGTCTGGGAAGATCCCACATACCGCGGAGCGGCTGGGCCCATGAGCCATGGCCACTGAGCCTGCGCGTCCGGAGCCTGTGCTTTGCAATGGGAGAGGCCACAACAGTGAGTGGCCTGCGTACCACAAAAAAAAAAAGGCAAAAATTCTCAGATTGGATAAAAAAGCAAGACTCAAATATATACTGTCTATAAATACTGCTTCAAATATAAAGACATAAAATTTTTAAAAGTAAAATAATAGAAAAGCATACAGTACTAACTTCAATAAAAATAAAATTGGAATGTTTATATAAACATCCAAGTAGATTTTATGATAAAATATGTTAACCAGAGATAAAAAGATTATTTTCATGATAATGAATGGTTCAGTTCAACAAGAAAGCATAAAAATTTTTATGTCTGTGCACCTAATAACATGAAAAAAATTCTCAAAATAATTTATGTTGAATGACAAAAAGGACAAAAATAGTATTTATCGCATGATTCCATTTATATAAAATGCTTGAAGGCACAGAATAGTCTATAGTTACAGAAAGCCTATCAGTGTTTTCCTGGGCATGGTGGTACGAGAGTAAACTGAGAGGAAAAATGATAAAATGGCAGAGCAAACTTTGCAGTGAGGGATGTTTATGTTGTCTTAATTGTGATGATGGTTTCATGCTTGCATATATATGTCAAAATGTATCCAGTTATATATTTTAATCATATATGTTGTATTGTAAACCACTTATTACTCAATAAAACTCTAAAAGTAAGAAGTAAAAATAAATTTTAAAATCAATATGCAAACATATCCTTCTTCTCAAAACATTTAAATGGGTTCCCATCATACTCAGAACATAATCTAAAAATATTGCCTTAGTAAAGTTCTAAAAGGATTTTCCTTCTGCCGAAGCCTCTAATCACTTCTCTGGCTTTTCTTCCAATGCCTCATTCTCTCTAGCCTCACAAGACTTGTTTTCTTGTGAACACAGCATGTCAGTTCTAATTTCATGAAATTTATCATTGCTGTGTTCTCTATCCATTATACTTTTCCTTTTATTACTGTTTTAAATTTTCTTTGATTTTCTAAATATGCCATTATATAAAAACTATTGTTTATTAATATTGATTTTTTTCTTTCCAGTGGTTAAGGATTTGCATGTTTTCTGCTCTACAGTTTTAGATAAAAACTTCCAAAAATATAATAGTTTTAATAGTCTTAGTTCTGTTTTTTATACATGTGAAACTACTCCTTCACTCTTAATGAGCTATAAATGTTGATTTAATGTTATATCATTCTTTATTTGAAAATAATCTTCAGATATTTCTAGAATTAACCAAAGGCAAGTGTTAATATCTATAGACAATATTTCATTATTTTACATATTAATAAATAGTCAAATACTGAATCTTTGTGTTACTTAATTCTGTATTATATGTGTAAGATGTTATTTATGTTTGGATTCTAAAATTTATTTGGATAATTGTGTCAGAATTTTAAAAATAATGACTCCTTACGTTTATTGTATTCTTTTTATCTTTTTCTTCTATAAGCATTATTCAATTTTCACAAAAATTAGTATTCCATCCTCTTCAGTTTTTTTAGAGTATTTCAGAAGAATAGATACTACTTCTTCCTTGTATGTGTGGTAGAATTCCCCTGTGAAGCTATCTAGTCCTGTACTTTGTTTGCTGGAAGTGTTATTATTTCATTTTCACTACTACTGATTGGTCTGTTCAGGTTGTATATGTCTTCTTGATTCTGTCTTGGGAGGTTGCATGTTTCTAGAAATTTGTCCATTTCTTCAAGGTTGTCCAATCTGTTGGTATATAACTGTTCATCGTATTTCCTTATGATTTTTTGTATTTTTGTGGTATTGGTTGTTATTTCTTCTTTTCCATTTCTTATTTTGTTTATTTGTATCCTCTCTCTTTTCTTGTTGATGAGCCTGGCTAAAGGTTTATCAATTTTGTTTGTCTTTTCAAAGAACCAGCTTTTGATTTTATTAATCTTTATAATTTTTGTCTCTATTTTATTCACTGCCTCTCTTATCTTCATTATGTCCTTCTGCTGACATTGGGATTTGTTTTTTTTTCTTTTTCTAGTTCTTTTAAATGGATGATTAAGTTGTTTATTTGAGATTTTTCCTGTTTATTAAGGAAGGCCTGTATTGCTGTGAACTTCTGTCTTAGAACTACTTTTGCTGCATCCAATAGAATTTGGAACTTTGTATTTCCATTTTCATTTGTCTTGAGGTGTTTTTTTTTTTTTGATTTACTCTTTGATTTCTTCACTGACTAGTTTTTTTTAGTAGCATGTTCATTAGTCTCCACGTTTTTGTGATTTCCCCATTTTTTCCCCTGTAATTAACTTCTAGTTTTATACCATTATGTTCAGAAAAAATGCTTGACATAATTTCTATCTTCTTTGTTGAGACTTGTTCTGATTTGTTCTAACAAATTGTTCTAACAAATCTTAGTATAAGATTTGTGGTCAAGAATGCTCCATGTGCACTTGAAAAGATATGTATTCTGCTGCTTTGGGATGGAATGTCCTGTAGATATCTATTAAATATAACTGGTCTATTGTGTCATTTAAGACTGCTGTTCCCTTATTGATTTTCTGTTTGGAAGATCTGTCCATTGATGTAAGTTGGGTTTTAAAGTCCTCACTAGTATTGTGTTGTTGTCAATTTCTCCTTTTATGTTTGTTAATATTTGCTCTATATATTTAGGTGCTCTTGTACTGCGTACATATATGTTAATGAGTATAATATCCTTTTCTTGTGTTGATCCTTTTATCATTATATAAAGCCTTTCTTTTGTTTTAGACTGTTTATAAATCAATTTTGTCTTATGAGTATTGCTGCCCTCACTTTTTGTGTCCATTTGTGCAGAATATCTTTTTTCATCCCCTCATATTCAGTCTGTGCATTTTTAGTTCTGAAGTGAGTTTCTTTTAGGTGGCATATAGATGAGTCATGTTTTTCATCCAGTCAACCACCCTATGTCTTTTGATTGGAGCATTTAGTCCATTGACATTTAAAGTAATTATTGATGGGTATGTACTTATTGTCATTTTCCTTATTGTCATTTTATTACTTGTTTTCCAGTTGTTTTTATAGTTCTTCTCTGTTGTTTTTCTTTCTTTTTTTCTTTTTATTATTTTTTATGTATTTTGCCTTAGATGACCTAGATGTAGGAAAAGATTTTTCTTATTCCCAAATCATGAAAATATTTATCTATATTTTCCTCTAAAAACTGTGTTGTTTAAACTTTTACTTTGAGGTTTATGAGCCATCTAAATTTAATCTTTGTGTATAATGTGATATGAGGCTAAGTTTTTGGAGTTTTTTCATGTGAATACTCAGTTAATCCAGCACCATTTATTGAAAATACAGTTCTTTTCCCATTAGCTTGTTGTGGAATATTTGTCAGAAATTACTGTACATATGTGATTTTGTTTATGAAGGAGATTGCTGTGTACTTTTCTTCTTGCTCTCACTTTTTTTTTAATAGAATGTCTTTTTTAGGATTTAGTATTAAAGATGTGCTGATTCATGCAAAGAGTTGGAAAGTGTTCTTTCTTTATTTCCTGACACAGCTTATGTAAGAGTTTTGTTATTTATGTCTTAAGTATTAAATAGAATTCACCAGTGAAACAATTCTGTGCCTGGAATTTTATTTGATGGAAAGTTTTTATTTTTATTTTTTTTAATTAATTTATTTTTTAAATTTATTTTATTTTTGGCTGTGTTGGGTCTTCATTGCTGCTAGCAGGCTTTTCTCTGGTTGTGGCGAACAGGACTACTTTTCATTGTGGTGTGCAGGCTTCTCATTGTGGTAGCTTCTCTTGTTGTGGAGCATGGACTCTAGGTGCATGGGCTTCAGTAGTTGTGTCACGCGGGCTTAGTAGTTGTGGCTCACGGGCTCTAGAGCGCAGGCTCAGTAGTTGCAGTGCATGAGCTTAGTTGCTCTGCAACATGTAGGATCTTCCCAGACCAGAGCTTGAACCCATGTCCCCTGCATTGACAGGTGGATTCTTAACCACTGCAAAATCAGGAAAACCCAGAAAGTTTTTAAATAAGAATTCAATGTATTTAATAGATATCATGCTATGAATATTTTCTATTTCATCTTGTGTCATTTTTGCTAAATTGTATTTTTAATGGGTATATCTTCTAATTTTTTTAAAAAATTGTTGGCATAAAAGTGGTTCATAATAGACCTTTATTAATGTTATGTCTATCAGACCCATGAAGGTATATCTTTACATGCACATCTCTTGAATTCTTGATATTGGTAAATTCCATACTCTAATTTATTTGTTCTGTCTACCTAGAGGTTTACTTTGCTTTTAACCTTGTGTTTAGTGTTTCAAAGAGTCAACATTTGGCTATATTAACTTTCTCTATTGTTTGTCTCTTTCTTCCAATTTTTGGCTCACTTCCAGAGCCTTGCTGCTTCTATTCACTTTGAAGTGCCATAAGGTCATTCAATTTTTTGATTTTCTCAACAATTTATAGTCATTATAGATGCCATATCAGAATTGGAAGCCAGATATTGGCATTTTGAAATTTAAAGAATTCTATGTCATATGTAAAAGTGTGCAGTGGAATCTACATGTCATAGCATTTTGTCTCCATCATAATCCATGAAAAAGTACTCAACAAAAATTATATTAGTTTGTATTCTTCCAAGCATAATTCTCTTAGTGCACATGCAGTAGTGCACAAATGATAAACTAATTACAGTGAATGAATTTTAACACATAATTATCAAAGAAAATATTTTTGGAATGCATTAAATAATCAGAAAAATAAAGGTATTATATTTACTCTTCTCTGTTTAGCTCACATATGTGAATGAATAATATTACTGGAATGAGGAAAGGTTAGCTATCAGTTATATTCATTAATTTGGTATATTTGGATACAAACACTAAGAAATCTTATTCACATAATTAAGTAGATTGGAATTGAAGTATCTTGTTATGGTGTTTATCCTTTTTTTCTTTTAAATCTTTCTGTTGTAAGCACAATTGTATAAAAGATTTTTTGGTCCTATTTAAATTTTGTTTAAATCCGTAATTGTATATTCTCTAAGTTTCACAATATTTTATTACTGAGGCATTGATACAAAGTCATTTACTTTCTCATATTTCAAAGGCATGTGTAAGAAGAGATATAGTAAAACATTACCCAATGAATGGCTACTTATTAGACATTACCCTTTAAATTAGAGACATCTTGTATAACCTAAAATGCTGTAAATATTAAAATATTGTCGTTTTAAATACTCCATTGTCAATATATTTTTGATAAAATGTCTTTATCTTATTAAATACATTCTATATATGTATGTGTTTTTTAAAATACATCTTTATTGGAGTATAATTGCTTCACAATACCATGTTAGTTTCTGTTGCAAAACAAAGAGAATGAGCCATATGCATACACATGTCCCCATATCCCCTCCCTCTTGAGCCTCACTTCCATCCTCCCTATCCCACCACTCTAGGTCATCGCAAATCACTGTGCAAATCCCTGTGCTATTCTAATGCTTCCCACCAGCCAACTATTTTACATTTGGTAGTGTATATATGTTGATGCTACTCTCAATTCACCCCAGCTTCCCCCAGCACCCCCATGTCCTCAAGTCCATTCTCTATGTCTGCGTCTTTATTCCTGCCCTGCCACCAGGTTTATCAGTACCATTTTTTTTTTTTTAAGATTTCATATATATGCATTAGCATATGGTTTTGTTTTTCTCTTTCTGGCTTGCTTCACTTTGTATGACAGACTCTAGGTCCATCCACCTCACTACAAATAACGCAAATTTGTTTCTTTTTATGGCTGAGTAATATTTCATTGTATATATGTGCCACATCTTCTTTATCCATTCATCTGTCGACGCACATTTAGGTTGGTTCCATGTCCTGGCTATTGTAAATAGTGCTGCAGTGAACATTGTGATGGATGTCTCTTTTGGAATTACAGTTTTCTCAGGGTATATGCCCACTAGTAGGATTGCTGGGTCATATGGTAGTTCTGTTTTTAGTTTTTTAAAGAACCTCCATACTGTTTTCCATAGTGACTGTATCAATTTACATTCCCACCAGCAGTGTAGGAGGGTTCCCTTTTCACCATACCCTTTCCAGCATTTATTGTTTCTAGCTTTTTTGATAATGGCCATTCTGACTGGTGTGAGGTGATACCTCATTGTAGTTTTGAGTTGCATTTCTCTAATAATTAGTGATGTTGAGCATCTTTTCATGTGCCTCTTGACCATCTTTATGTCTTCCTTGGTAAAATGTCTATTTAGGTCTTGCACCCATTTTTTAAGTGGATTGTTTGGTTTTTTTGATATTGAGCTTCATGAGCTGTTTGTATATTTTGGAGATTAATCATTTGTGTGTTGTTTCATTTGCAAATATTTTCTCCCATTCTGAGGGTTGTCTTTTTGTCTTGTTTATGGTTTCCTTTGCTGTGCAAAAGCTTGTAAGTTTAATTAAGTCCCATTTGTTTATTTTTATTTCCATTACTCTAGGAGGTGGGTCAAAAAAGATCTTGCTGTGGTTTATGTCAACGAGTGTTTTTCCTATGTTTTCCTCTAAAAGTTTTATAGTGTCTGGTCTTACATTTAAGTCTTTAATCCATTTGGCGTTTATTTTTGTTTATGGTGTAAGGTAGTGTTCTAATTTCATTCTTTTACATGTAGCTGTCCAGTTTTCCCAGCACCACCTATTGAAGAGGCTGTCTTTTCTCTGTTATATGTTCTTGCCTCCTTTGTCATAAATTAGGTGGCCATATGTAGGTGGGTTTATCTCTGGGCATTCTGTCTTGTACCATTGATCTATATTCCTGTTTTTGTGCCAGTTCCATACTGTCTTGATTACTGTAGCTTTGTGGTATTGTTTGAAGTTGGGGAGCCTGATTCCTCCAACTCCATTTTTCTTTCTCAGTATTGCTTTGGCTATTCGGGGTCTTTTGTGTTTCCATACAAATTATTTATAATTTTAAATATTGTGGTTTTAATTAGTTTGTTTAGTTCATAAAAGCCACTTGTAAAAGGCAAATTTTTTTTACCAAAGAAGCAAAAAATTTGCCTTATTTTCCATTAGAAAATATTTGATTTCAGTATTAATTTTGAAAAATATTTTAACATTCATCTTTATGATATACATTTTATTTCTGAATTCTAGCTCTAGTAATATATGGCCATGAATTTGACACTTAGGTAATAATTTTTTTCCATGGGCCAGTATGTCTTGACTCTAGTATGAGGCTTAGTCTTTAGAAATGGAAAAGGTAAAAAAAGAAGTCCTTCAGATTTTATGCACTTCTTGATTAAAGGAGTCTTTGCTCATGTCAATATTTTACTTTCAAACTTGCTTCTTTGTTTGGGTACTTAGGACAGTAGGGAAACACATTACAGTAAAATTCATTTAATTGAGATATATGTATCTTTCTTCTACATAGTGGGGTTAGGTGGTTATGAACAGTGAGGTGTAGGGAAGGAGATTGTGCACTGTCCCTCAGTTACATACACGTCCTCAAGCATGTGAATTTTAGGGGGGTTGTAGCTTGGAATCAATAATCTTAGAAATCCATTGCCTTAAACAGTCCATGTCCTGTGCTCCTTGAAAAGTATTGTACTCTGGATCACATACCCTAATTTAAAGGCATACCTGGTCTTGATGAAATTAGCATAGCTGAAGCATCTCAGCTTGTATAAATGTGGAGGTGATAGAAAGGCAATAAATGAGAAAGGGACAGGACTAAATTATTATTGAGACATTTTTGGACATATCACAAAAGTGCATATGTATAAAATAACTGATATTCTTTTCTTTACAGATGTTTATTCATTTAGAAAGCTTCTAAAGCTAAAGTGTGATTTTTGCCCTTTTTTCTATTTAGTTTTTTTGTCTTTCTTATTAATTTATAGGAGTGCTTTATGTATTCTGGATAGAAGCCTTTTGAGAGTGATATATGTTGGAAATATTTTACACCACATTTGGTGACTTCTCTTTTTATCACTTAAGGAAGAAGAACTCTCTTACAATATTTTCCATCCATGTCAAGCCAGGGCAAATATTCTACTTTTTATCTTTTTGGCTATTAAGTTAATCCTTTGACAAAAAGGGCAGAAATAAGGCAACTGACTCTTTTATATGCAGTTTTTTATATTATTATCTTCCATTCTCTTATTTGGTTCTACAGGTCTATTAGGCAGGACTTCATTTCTTCTACAGCTAAAATTACGAAACTCTTGCCAGCCATTTAGTATACGAGAAAGGTCCATTGCATATATTCTAACATCTTATCTTTATATTAATGAAAGTATTCCCAAATATAAGACAAACGTACAAATCATTTTTGTTTTTACTGAAGTAGTGTTCTTTTACCATGACAGATAAACTGCATATTAAAAATCCAGACATGCTTTGTAATAGTTCTTTGCGTTTCAGATTTTCCATGACACGTGAAAAGGGATGTTTAAAATTAAGTTGAATTTATTGGAAAGGAGTCAATGAGTCAGAGCAAATGTTGAATTTTTCATTTAAATCTTCTCTGCAAGTCCACTTAAACAATTCTCTCTTCCTCCAAACAGATTCATAATAATGACTGAAGTTTAATTCCAATAAATGAAATTGGTTTGTTGATCGGTAAATGTACACTATAACTGCAGAACTAAAAATATATCTAGCTAATCACAACATTTACCAGTGTCAATGAGATTAAAATATTACATTATTGTTATCATGAAGTTGAGAATTATTCTTAAGAAAAAGGCACATCCTCAAAACAAATGAGGAAAATTACAAATCCAGCACTAGCCTAAATTGAATGGATTCTTGTTTTTTTGTTTTTGCGGTACGCGGGCCTCTTACTGTTGTGGCCTCTCCCGTTGGCAGAGCACAGGCTCCGGACGCGCAGGCTCAGCGGCCATGGCTCACGGGCCCAGCTGCTCTGCGGCATGTGGGATCTTCCCAGACTGGGGCACGAACCCGTGTCCCCTGCGTCGGCAGGCGGACTCTCAACCACTGCACCACCAGGGAAGCCCTGAATGGATTCTTGATGTGACAATCTAAAAATCCCTTTCCAATTAAAATTTTAATTTTAATTTAGTTCAGTTAAGATCTGTCCTCATAAAAGTGTTATTGTCACTCTTAGCAAGAAGTAGATTAGAGTTCTGTCCTTTAGATGAAACAATATGAGTAGTAGAACTCCCTTAAAGTCATTTGCTGAACATGCTTTTAGAGATACAATGCAATGCTAAAGAAGAAATGTATTCTGTCCTAAGAATATGAGAATATGGTTGTATAGAACTTAAGAAGAAAATTCTTTGCCTAGAAAAACTTATAGTCACATTATTTTCACATTTGCCTTCCTTCTAAATAACTCAGGGTTTTACAGGTGTGTGTGTGTGTGTGTGTGTGTGTGTGTGTGTGTGCATGTGCTACTGAAAGCATTATGGCATATCATTTTTAATTAAATTTAAATGGTATCTGTAGTCAACATCCAAAAACAACACCTAACAGAAAAGAAATTTTAAATTAAACCATGGGGTTTTGTAATATTCATGCTACTGGCTAGGTATGTGGAATCATTTTATTGAATATATGTGACTAATACAGCAATCATGTTGACTTACTGGGGAGATGTATCATTACCAAAAGAGAGAATTCAACTCATTTTAATTACTTGATTTATAAAATATAAAAAAGAAGAAATAAAATCTCTAAGCATGATTTAACAACAAAAAAATTATGTCTCATGCAAGTATACACACACACACACACACACACACACACACACACAACTTGAATATCTTATAAATCCATATTTGGGGAAAAAATAGTTTTCTGTAAAAATATTAAATATCACTTAAAATTTGAGAATAATTTTGATAATAAACCTGAATGGTGATAAATAATTTGAGATGTCAAGACTTCCCTGGTGGTTGAGCAGTAAAGAATCCTCCTTACAATGCAGGGGACGCAAGTTCGATCCCTGGAGGGAGAACTAGGATCCCACATGCTGCGGGGCAACTAGGCCTGCACTCCACAACTGCTGAGCTCGCACGCCTCAACTAGAGGGCCTGCTTGCTGCAAAGTACAGGGTCCATGTGCTCTGGAACCCACACGCCACAACTACTGAGCCCATGTGCCCTGGAGCCTGCACACCACAACTAGAGAAGAGAAAAAAACCCGCACGTCATAACTAGAGAGGAATCCATGTGCTGCAACAAAAGATGCCGCAGCGAAAGATCCCACATGCCTCAATAAAGATCCCACGTGCCGCAACTAAGACCTGATGCAGCCAAAAATAAAATTAAAATAAATAAATTAATTAATAAATCTTAAAAAAAATTAAAACAATTTGAGAAGAGGTTTCTATATGCAATGTAAACTTCATTGTTTTTTGCTATTGGATTCCCCTATGTTTTTATTAATGTTGTTTTAAGTAGACTGGGAAGAAATGATACAGTATTTACTAATCAATTTTCTGATTCAGTAAGTTCTATATTTAAAATTTAGTGTCTGTTTTTTTTCCAGAAATCTGAGCCCTACGAACAATTCCAGGCATGTCTCACGTTTCTGGAGAAGAGGGCTTGAATTTTCATTTTACTTACCTGTTCTTTCTTCTTCCTCTTATGTTTCTGTCCATCTCATATAAACACATACACACACAAAGAACAATCAAGAATGGACAATTTCTGTGTCTATCCCTTCAACTTTTTCCTTTATTCCTTGAGCTTGGATTTAACACAGAACTTAATGAATGTATAAGAGTGGAATATAATTTGTTGAGTGCTATAGAAATCTGTAATGGTGCAGAATTCCATGGTTCTAGATTTTCTACTAAATTAAAAAGTGTCTACTATGAAACTAGACCTATTACTAGGTTGTGATTTTCAACTGTGTTCTCAGTAATGTGATTCAAGAGGATGGTACAATATCATGTGGATAAAAATACCTGTGGTTATATAAATATGGAACATATTGGATTTAACACACTTAAGCAGATTTTTTAAATTGGAAGACTTCTCAGAAAAGCCATCTCATAAAGCGTACTGAAATGCTTTATACATCCATACAGGCCTCATCTATTTGCAGAAAATCTCTGGAGGCAGGTGTGCAATACTGGAACATACTTTAGGGGAAAAAACAAACTATACAACCTATGAGAGTAAAGTGTGTAGGTTGCTTGACTTAACTTTCTCACCATTACTTAAAAATCCAATTAGTGCCTTAATTGTATACCACAACGATTGTCTTGTTCAACCATCCATTTATTTCAGAGCTTCCTTACCATATTTCTAAATATTTTTCTATTTATTATTTAAACTATGGACATTACAAAGAAGCATAATATAAATAAAACGATAATTTAAAATATTTTTAATTAAAAGTCAGCAAAATCCCAAATGTTTTCTTGAAATTGTTACATAATATATTGTATTTATGACATTTTATAGTTTACAAAACACTACCGCACATATTCATTTTACATCGCAAAATAATTCTTTATATTCATTTTGCAAATGAAGAAGCTAAGACTCACAGTAAAATTATTTTACTTTGACATTTTACAAACATGTTAGCATTTATTAAGAACTTATCCCTTCTTTTCTTTCTCTGCTTCTTTCAAAGTATATAAACTGCATCAGGATTCCTTCAACTATAAATGAGAGAAAATCAAGGTAAATTATTTTAGCAAGAAGGAGATTTAGTGGCCTCAAGCAACTAAGAAGATCAGAAGTAGATATGGCTTCAGACATTGATCCAACAAAAATTAATGATGTATTAGCCAGGTTCTCTAGAAAAATAGAACCAAGAGGGTGTGTGGAAACTCAGGAAAGAGTTGAAGTTCAAGTCCAAAGGCAGTCTGCTAGCAGAATTCCTTCTTGTGCAGGAGTTGTCAATCTTTGTTCTATTAAGGCCGTCAACTGATTTGATGAGGCCCACCCACATAATGGAGGTCATCTACTTTACTCAAAGTCAGCTGATGTAAATGTTGATATCAAAATACACTTTCGCAGAAACTTCCAGAATAATGTTTGACCAAATAACTGGGCACCGTAGCCTAGCCAAGTTGACACATAAAATTAACCATCACAAGTGATGATCTTTTTTTTCTTCATCTCTTTATGTATCTCTCTCTCTTTCTCTTTCTATCTCTTTTAATCTCTTTCTGCATCTCTGTCTTACCACTCTCTCTGTCTCTTTCTCTCCCAATGAGCACAGAAATGCCAGTCTCTCCTTACAAGGTAAAGAATATTAAGAAAACGAGTGAATTTCTTTTCTGGTTGTTTTAACATTCTCAAAATCTTTGCACTGACTTAGTCCAACACCTTTTACAAATCATTGTGGCTATAAAGATGCAAAATCTGATGATACTAGGTCTGAACCAGATCGCTAAGTATAAACATTGTAATCTCTTGCTAGAACAACAGAGGTACCCAATGAAAAGCCTAAATTATATCACTCCCATGTTATTAATCATGAAACTTTTAATTTAAAATAAACCATTTTATGTAAAATGTTAAGGTAGCTATTTTTTAAGTTAAACTAAAGTTTAATGAATAATGATCTTACTGAAATATTCTCATTCAGATGGAATATATTGAAGAGAGGGTTATAATAATAAATTGGTGTTAAGCTTCCCCAGCTGTTCTTTCTTGCCACAATGATGAAAATCTTTCTTCAAAATGGGAGCAGACAAATAAAACATTTACAGTGAACTGAAGAGAACATTTTATGTGTAAGAGGAAAAATTTGAATGAAAAGTGTATATTTCAATGTTTAAAGCTTATGAATACTTTGATATTAATGGATTATTATAATTATTCAGTCTGCTTTATACTATTCTTTTTGTTTAAAATACTCAATATGAAATTATCACATATTTTCAATGCCCTGAAATAAATTGGAAATAAACAGACACTAAGAGAAAACTGATTTCTAGTTTGTGCCAGTAAAAGTTAATATTCAGTTAGAAAATTATCCAATCTTTCTAAGTTGAACATAGCATTTATTTCCCGATGCATGCAGACATAAACATTCAAAGATATGTTCAAATGTCTCTAAATTAGACTTTTTTTTTTAATAATCTTTAACATTAGTTCTTAATTCCACTTGGCATCCTTCCCCTGTATGTTTTAGTCACAAGCTTTTAGAATAGTTTCTTTAAATGGAATGCCATATTTTCCTATTTGTCCCTTTTCTGCTTTTCAAATGCCTTTAGTCTTACTGCAAAATATGATCTGAAGACTTAGATACTATTTTTTTGCTTAACTGTTATATAAAATAATGCATGTTTTCAAGAACCCAGGCTTCACACTTCCAATATTAGGATACATGCCTATCTCATCAGCCAATTATACGTGGTGGTGAATTGTCTCTATGTAGATAAAATTCATACATTCCTCTTAATAGATCTTAGCATTATTTATCAAACTTATAATAACGTTCTTCAAATTTCAGAGATGAGCATCTCTAAGTCACAAACGACAAGGCAATTGTTGGAGTGTCACATCATAATTCCTGGATGATATTTTGAAAGGCCATCAGTATAAATGGTGTGCATTTATTTCTGAATCTGCTTGAGCTGTTCATATATCTTTAGACCATTATGCGTGGAGTACCATGTAATTTGACTGTGTTGTGTGATAAACCTTTAGGATGATTTATAGATTTAAAACGACAATTCTATAATGGGTGAACCAAGTAATGTCAGAATGAATCCATAGTGACCATTTAAAATGGAATTCAAGAAAAAGAACACTTTATTTGCTGCATAAAAGCCTGTGAGGCTTTGCTATTGAATAACGTAAGCAGAATGCAGCCATATAAATCTTCTTAATTTACATCTTGGGCTTCATTATGCATATTTGATAACACTCTGCAGAACTCTAATTTATAGACTTTTGGAATTTTACCAATCCCGAAAGCTGTGCTAAACATGCCTGTTGGAACATTTAACTGAAGTAAGTCACTGGAGAGTTCCTCAATGAGTGTAGAATTATCAGTTATTTGCATTCCTTGTAGATTTAAAGCAATAGGGCCTATAAACAAAATAATGGCAAATGCTTTTTGAATGCAAGTATTGATTGAGCCCCTTACTATCATGCACAACTCAGAGTATATGTTTTCAAGTGTGCATTGAAATTGAGTTAGTTTGTTCACCTCATCTAAGTAGGTGGCATGATACAGTCACATGTTGAAATGTGTGCCAATGAACCAACTTAAAAGAACCACCTGATATGATCTAGAGACCAAATCTTGAGTGTGAATTGGTCTTATCACTTACCATGTACATAATTGATTAGAGTATACAAAATAAAATTGTAGTAACTTCTATTAAAGTGTTTTTAGTAAATCAAATTATTCCAACCTTCAACAAGGTTGAATTATAACTATTTTTTCATCTTTTTAAGAACGTTCTGGTTCAGGAAGCTTAGCACTGAATGTGTGCATTACCCTTTTATAAAACACAAGTGTTAGCTGTTTGTTTTTCTCACAACACTAACTACATTATGATTCATAAATATGAGAGAAGTAGGCTGATGATGTAAAATTATAAAACTGACATTCCTTGAAAGAGAAACATTCATCCGTGATTATTTCACCTTGCCTTCATTTTTTCCTTCTAACAGCCTAAATATCTGCCTACCCATGTGTATAGTGGAATGATGAATTTAATCTTAGACCACATATAATAGGGTAATTGATTTCTATTACGAGGCATATAATATTTGCCATAGTAAAATAGCAATGCTAAGTAAACCCTTGAAATTAGGATGCATTAGATGTTACCATGCTCTATAGGGAATTAGCCAGAGTTCTAAGCCTTGCCAAACACATAGTCGCTTTTTAATTCCATCATGCAGAGGAATGTTTCTTTTGTTAAACAATGTAAGTAATATATGTCTCTTGAGTCTGAGACACTGCCCTGTTAATATTAAGAAACATTTGATGTGGAAGTTGTGAGAACTAATATCATAATATTATTGACTTTTTAATTATAACTGAAAATTATTGTCATTTTGCTTGGGGTCCCTTTTTAAATTCCAGAATTCTTACTTGACTCCTATGGATGGATAACTCTTCAGTAATTTAATATCAACATCTCTAAAATGGACATAATCATAAATGGTACTTCCTAGGGCAAAAAGTGCCTTCACCCAGTAAGCTTTTGAAAATGAGGGAATAAGATTGAGAACTTGATTCTGCACTCTGAATTATCATATAATGGAGAAGAATAGAGATGGGTGAAGACCAGTGTGTGATGTGAATGACATAGCACATGTATATGAAATGATATTTAAGTATGTGGTTATACAATTATATGCATGTATGAGTCATTGTGGATGGTGTTGCTCAGCAAACAAAGAATAGGAGAGTCACCTATACACATGTTGGCACCACTATCCAGACTCCACCTGGGAGGGGGTATCTATTAGGGTTAATTTGGATATCTTATCTTCCTGGTAGGCAAATCCCAATCACATAGAATTGTATGTTATGCTAACAAAGCCTGATATTGCTCATGTGTCATGTAGCTAAATCAATTTGCACCATTTCCATGCTCACTGAGAAAAATTCCCAATTGTAATTTGGCTTCGCTTAAAGCCTGTTCAAAATGAATGATGGTAAAGCTGATCTAATTCTGAGAATTATATTTCTCCTTATAAAAAATGAATTGGCATCATGGCAGTGTGTACCCTTCTCTCATAAGCTTTGGTTATTATGAATTAGAATTCTTAAATTTGATTACTTTGGGGACACAGATAATATCAAGTTTCTGTGCCTTGAAGACGGAGAGTTAAAACTACACTTGCCAAAGTCACACAGATCAAAGCCATCTGGTGAGGATCTCTTTGGGCAACCTGCCAGTTACCCCTGGTAATGACCCTCTCATAATTATGATACAGAATATTCTATTTTCAACTGTATTCTCCAAGACATAACAACATATTACTTGTCTTGTTTTGCAAATATCAGTTGCAATGCTTCTAATAAAGCCTTCTAATGAAACACACTAGTTGGGTTCAAATTTTGCTCTAATTCTTACTAGCTGAAGGATTTATGGCAAAGTACTTAGCTATTTTTTGCCTCAGTTTCTTCACTTCTGTAATGGTTAATAATGGTACATTCCTTTTAGGGTTTTAAGATGATTAAATGGCTGAATGTTTGTAGGACAAGGCCTGCTACAGACTCTTACAGGCTTTTGTTAATGTAATTATCTATCCTTGGATCACTTTCTGCACATAAAATAGGTTGGCATGGGGCTTCCCTGGTGGCGCAGTGCTTGAGAGTCCGCCTGCCGATGCAGGAGACGCGGGGTCGGGCCCCGTTTCGGGAAGATCCCACATGCCGCGGAGCGGCTGGGCCCGTGAGCCATGGCCACTGAGCCTGCGCGTCCGGAGCCTGTGCTCCGCAAATGGGAGAGGCCACAACAGTGAGAGGCCCGCATAACGCAAGAAAAAAAAAAAAAATAGGTTGGCAAATTTTGTCAATTCTGTCATTATAATGCCACTTAAAGCAGTTCTTGCTTCTGGGAATGTATCCCTACTGACTTGATTTCATTCTTTAAACTCACATGTAAACTATTTTAATATTTTCCAGAATTCTCAGCCTGCCTAAAATATTTTATCATTCTGATTCCATACTGCCTCTACAGTTACCTTCTTTAAGACATTCATCTGATTTCTTCTCCTCATATTTAACAGTCACTGAGTATTGCTTATAGAGTGAATTCTAAACTCTGCAGCAAGACATGCTAGGCCATCCACAATCTGTTCCTAATCTCACGCTTCAGCCTCATTTCACATTATGTCCTTCAAAATCACTGAAGTCTAATTATACTCTTCTGCTGGTCCCCAAATGTGTCAACCAAGTTTTCAGGGGGGAGTAACTACTATTCTGTTGTTAAGAGCTTGAGCAGTGAAGTCAGACTTCCTTAGGCTCAGTTCCCAGTGATATCACTTATTTGGTTATGGCCTTTGGCAAATCCTTTAATCTCTTTATATTTCAATTTCCTGGAAAAATAAGACCAAGCTCATAGAATTAAATGAGATAATACATGGCTCTTAGCACTCATGTTTGATACTCATTATGTAATTGGTAGAAGACATCTGTCATTTTTTGGCTACCTTTGTTGTTCCCTCAGCCCAAAACTCTTCTACCATTTTCTTTAACAATCTCTTAGCGTTATGCAAAAACCAAATTAAATACCAGTAGTACATCAAACATGTCCTGTTCCTCCAAATACAACATAAGGTATTTCTGTTACAGAAACCATGCATTTTGTTATTTTTACTTATGTTTAGAATTCAGAATTGTTTGTTTATATGTCTTTTTCTCAGACTAGACAGTGAATTCATTGAAGGAGGAGACCATGTCTTATTAATCTGTCTCCTCCAGCCCTTTCCCATCAAAAATGCTGCCTTAAAATATTAGACCTTCCAAAGAAAAGTACCCCTTCCTCAAAACAAATTGAGGAAGGAAGAGAAGTCAGGCCTCATGTCTCATATTTTGATACATTTTCTACTTCACATTCAACCCACTGCTCTTCCTACATGGTTAGCTAGCTCTTTGACTTTGAGGAAATTGCTTGTTCCATTTAAGACTCAGTTTCTTCCTCTGCATTGCACTCATAATGAGTGTACCTATTTCAAAGGCTGTCATGAGGATTAAATAAGATGATTCATGCAGCACTGATTGTCCCCGTAGTGAGTGCTCAGCCATTCTTATGAATTGTTGCTATCATTATTACTTTTTGACTGAATTGTGGTTTGGGATGAGAAAGAAGTGAGGCTAGAAAACATAATAATTTCTTTTTTTAAAATTTATTTATTTATTCATTTATTTAATTTTTGGCTGCATTGGTTCTTCGCTGCTGCATGTGTGTTTTCTCTAGCTGCTGAGAGCAGGGACTACTCTTCATTGCGGTGCACGGGCTTCTCATTGCGGTGGCTTCTCTCGTTGCAGAGCACGGGTTTTAGGCACGTGGGTTTCAGTAGCTGTGGCTCACGGGTTCTAGAGCGCAGGCTCAGTAGTTGTGGCACACAGGCTTAGTTGCTCCACGGCATGTAGGATCTTCCCGGACCAGGGCTCGAACCCGGGTCCCCTGCATTGGCAGGCGGATTCTTAACGACTGTGCCACCAGGGAAACCCGAAAACATAATAATTTCTTATTTCCATGTCTAATATAGGAAGAAAGGTATGTGTTTTGTGACTCTTATCACTACAGTTGCAAAATGGACACTGGGGAAACTGAGATTTCACCATATGAATGCAAACAATGTCAATTGCAAATGTGTTTTCCTCAAGACAACTTAGAAAAAAGCAACATTCCTTGTTATTTATTCTTGGTTAAATCCTAGAAATCTTTCAGAAACTAAATACAGTACAATCAAATAAAACTAGTCCAAAAAAGAAAAAGTAACCCTCTAATAAAACAGCATATGTCTACTATTAAAGTATATAGTAAGTCAGAAAAAGAGAGACAAATACCGTATGCTAACACATATATATGGAATTTAAGAAAAAAAATGTCATGAAGAACCTAGGGGTGAAACAGGAATAAAGACACAGACTTACTAGAGAATGTACTTGAGGATATGGGGAGAGGGAAGGGTAAAATGTGACAAAGCGAGAGAGAGGCATGGACATATATACATTACCAAACGTAAGGTAGATAGCTAGTGGGAAGCAGCCACATAGCACAGGGGGATCAGCTCGGTGCTTTGTGACCGCCTGGAGGGGTGGGATAGGGAGGGTGGGAGAGAGGGAGGCACAAGCGGGAAGAGATATGGGAACATATGTATATATATAACTGATTCATTTAGTTGTGAAGCTGAAACTAACATACCATTGTAAAGCAATTATACTCGAATAAAGATGTTAAAATTAAAAAATAAAAAATAAATAAATTAATTAATTAATTAAATAGCCACAAGTGGCTTGTAGGTCTTATATGGGACACCCAATTGTAGAAGATATACCAAGTTACAGAAAGCGAAGGGTCTGAGGCCAGAAAAAAAAAAAAAAGTATATAGGCAAGATGGTGTGTCATTCCCCTTGCTACCATTATTAGATTATCTTTGTATAATTAGGTGAAATGCAGTCTTAGAGCTATCTCTTGATATTTTAACATTAGGACGTTTTTATAATGATGTATAGGTAACATAGGTATCTGATCCAAGGAACAAACTTCATTAATTCCACTTATGCCACTTCTGTGATTAGTCCCTTTTCCCCCTAATATAAGCCCTATAACAAATGATATCTATGCATTTTAAGAAAAAAGCTACTTTGTTGATTTTTTTGGGGGGGGGGGGGGTTTTTTTTTTTTTTTTTTTTTTTTTAATTGGAGTATAGTTGATGTACAGTGTTGTGTTAGTTTCAGGTGTACAGC
>NW_006774670.1:1202018-1203401 GCF_000442215.2 Lipotes vexillifer
TCTTTCCCTGTTACAAGCTGAAGTGATTAGCAGAGGTTTTCAAAGTGAGATCTAAGATTCACATGGTGTGCTCAGTAAAAATGCAGGGATATTGTTCCATTCCAAACCTGCTAATCCACACTTCTTGGAGTGAGGAGGCTTGAAGTCTAAATTTTATCTGATTTCCTAGATGACGTTTATGCACATCAAAAAGTGAGAACCAACGAATTAGATGGATGCTATTTAGAAAAATGTATTTATGGATATTTTCCGATTTTCAAACTGATTTGTAAGAGAACATAAATACATTTTGCAAATTTTTCCCCCTACCATTTACTATGGTCCTCACAGTTTTTAGAATTTTAGTATTAGGTCGTTTCTGAGACCAGGTTATGTTAACAACCAATTTGGTACTGTTTCATTCTGTAAAGTATTACTTAGCTTTATACTGAATTCACAATGCTGCCTCAGCAGTTTGAACTACTCTACAAAGCAATTACAGATTTCCCTGCTTTCAGAGTGTCCTTTGAAATCTAAAGCCCTTCTCTATAATTAGAGGTTTCTGTTACAAGTACCTTTGTGAATACGCTCAATTCCCTTGTAGTCTGGACTTTTACTGTATCTGATGTTGTCAATATATGCAACAGGGATTACATTTTACTCATCCTTAACAACAGCAATAGATAGTTCATTCATTTACCTTTCTTTTACTCCATTTTAAATTTTTTTTCTTTTTTTGAGGGCTTGGAGTCTGATTTTTGTTTGTCTGTTTGTTTGTTTTGAGACATAGTTCTATCACCCATTAAAATCTCCAAGTAATTTCATTAGGTCAGTAGGGTGAAATTTAATTACTTAATTATCGTTCAGTGAATTAGGTCAATGGAAGCAGTCAATCCCTTCTCAAACTCCTTGTAACTCACAAACAAAACACCATACCTATACCCAACAGCTCTGCTGTGTTTTGTAGTTCCAGAAATTTAACTTAAAAATAGTGCATTTTAAAATTTCATCTGATTATTGGTCAAGTGTTCTTAGGAATGGAGAATGAATTAAAGAATGAAATCCAGGTTTCAATAATTTCTATATTCCATATACTATTACTCCAGTCAATTAGGTGTAGTATATATATTTCACCATATATATACTTAATAAAAAATTATTTATTAAGTATATATATACTTAAAAAATCAATTAAGTATGCATATAATTTACTTTTTATTTATAACTAATTGAATAATTATCAAGTTAACATCCTAATTGGTCAGTTCTATCTGATTAATCTTATGTTGTTACGTAAGAAAATTTAATCATATGATCTAAATTTGGAAAAAATATGGTTTATGGAAAAAATATGGTTTATATTGAAGTTGAAATTCATAATTTATATTATCTGTAAGGGAAAGA
>NW_006774670.1:1203412-1242920 GCF_000442215.2 Lipotes vexillifer
AAGAGGAAACTAATATTGACATTTTGGGCTTGTTCTTTCACATTTGGAATTAAAATATCAAGACCATTGATCCTTAAACAACTAAAATAAGAAAGAAAAGCACTCCATACAAGAAAAGAAAGATAAGGACCACAAAAATATTCAGTAAAGCAATGAGTGGGGATATAGTTTATCCTTGGCCCACATACTATCAGTTGATTGGAACATATAGTGTCAGCAGATCCTTCTGAAAATATAATGTTCGTGGTCTTTACTTATTAAGATCCAGAGATGGAAAAGAAACTTATGAGGACCAACTCTGAAACTTTATAAGTGTGAAAGTCAGTGCAACGAGGACACCAAATAAAGAGATACATCTTTAAGTTTGATTAGGTCCCATTTGTTTATTTTTGCTTTTATCTGTTTTGCCTTGGGAGACTGATCAAAGAAAATATTGCTATGATTTATGTCTGGGAAGGTTTTGCCTATGTTCTCTTCTAGGAGTTTTATGGTGTCATGTCTTATATTCAGGTCTTTAAACAATTTTGAGTTTATTTTTGTACATGGTATGAGGGAGTATTCTAATTTCATTGATTGACATGTAGCTGTCCACCTTTCCCAACACCACTTGCTAAAGAGACTGTCTTTTCTCCATTGTATAGTCTTGCCTCCTTTGTCATAAATTAATTGACCGTAGGTGTGTGGGTTTATTTATGGATGCTCTATTCTGTTCCATTAAACTGTATGTCTCTTTTTGTGCCCATACCATGCTGTTTTGATTACCATAGTTTTATAGTATTGTCTGAAGTCTGGAAGGGTTATGCCTCCAACTTCGTTCTTTTTCCTCGGGATTGCTTTGGCAATTCTGGGTTTTGTGGTTACATATAAATTTCAGCATTATTTGTTTTAGTTCAGTGAAAAATGTCACAGGTGTTTTGATAGGGATTGCATTAAATCTGAGGTTGATTCGGGTAGAATGGCCATTTTAAAAACATTATAGTTCCTCCAATCCAAGAGCATGGGATATCTTTCCATTTCTTTGAATCATCTTCAGTTTCCTTTATTAATGTTTTCTAGTTTCCAGCATATAGGTTTTTCACTTCCTTGGTTAAGTTTACTTTTAATTTTGGGGGGTTTTTGGACACAATTTTAAATGGTATCTAAAAAATAATACAAATGAATCTATATACAAGAAAGAAACAGACTCAGACATAGAAAACAAATTTATGGTTACCAAAGGTGAGAGAGAGGGGGAAGGGATAAATTAGGAGTATAGTATTAACATAAAAACTATTGTACGTAAAGTAGATGAGCAACAAGAATTTACTGTTCAGCACAAGGAACTATATTAAATATCTTATAATAACCTATTATGTAAGATAATCTGAAAAAAATATATATAGGCAAAAAAAAGAGATACATCTTACTCCAGAGCATGTGCAGAGCATATGTAGAGGACATATTAAATGAGACTAGATGAGTGGACATTAGTAGGAAATCCAACCGGAGGTGGATGCATTGACCAGCAACAAGTGGTGTATCTATTGAGTTATCCATCCTGTAACTTTCTCAGGGAGCCCATATTCCTGAATGAGTGCAGAGGAGGGTAGAGGGATGAGTTTCTAATTTTAACTGGTGGATGCTTTTCATAGTCTTCTGGTTTTCTGGTTATAATCGTGCTATTCATAGCTTTGTCTGTGAAAATACTTGTGGTACTGACTTCAATCTGAACTTAAGACTAAATTGAAAAAAATATAGATTTTCTTTTTTGTTTTCATTCACTTTTTTTTCTGTGATTCATTCATAAGACTTATTGCTAAATAACCAAGAATGTTTTTAGCAATGAGAAGACATGCTTCCAAAGTAAGATTCTCTTGTTCCATAATTGTTTTTACTCTTCCTCAAGGAAAGTTAGTTGTGATTAGAAACTAACAGTAACTAATTTGATGTAATTAGAAAGTATTAGTTTTTTGTGATTGATTCTTTTTTTTATGATATCACTTGTAGGTGGAATCCAAAAAGTAAAACAAACTAGTGAATAAATAAAAAGGAAACAGACTCACAAATACGGAGAACAAACCAGTGGTCACCAGTGGGGAGAGGGAAGGGAGGAAAGTCAGGACAGGGGTAGGGAATTAAGAGGTGCAAACTATTATGTATAAAATGAATAAGATACAGGGATGTATTGAACAACACAAGGAATCTAGCCAGTATTTTATAATAACTATAAATAGAGTATAACCTTCAAAAATTGTGAATCACTATGTTGTACACATGTAAATTACAGGATATTTTACATCAGTATGTCTTAATTAAGAATAAAATAAAATCCACAGCAACATTTAGATTAAAGAGCTTCATAGGAACACATACACTGCTACAACCCCGGTATCCATAGGAAATGGTGTCTCCTTCCTAGACCTTCCCTAGAAAGCGCTGCTGGCTGCCTTGAATATGGCAGAAGCTTTCCCCACTCTGGCAGACCCCACTGGCGTTGACTCATTAACACTCATTAACATTCTAGAGTGGTTCCCACGGCCTGATGAATGTGCTGAAGACTGGGTGTGATTTTCAGTGATTGGCTTGCAGCTGGGAGGAACCACATGTGCCTCTAGGCACAGGGTCTGCACTAAGCGCAAATGGCTCTCCCTTTACTCCCAGGGATAGATGTGCTTTCTTTGCTCTGCACAACTTACAGGAAATTGAATGACATCCCAGATCTTATACTGTGGCATTCCAGGAAATTGGTAAACAGACCCTATGTCAGTCATTAGCCCCTTAACTGAGAACCATGGTGCAGAGTGTCCTAGGACAAGGCCAAACAGATACCAATTTAAAAGTTTAGTTGATTGCTTATTTTTTAAAAATGCAGTCTTAGAGACATTCAAACTCCAGTAATTAAAAAAATGTAACTCTTAAAGAGAGTTTTTAATATATTCTACAATATTGACAAATATAAACCATCTGAATATTTGCTAGATTTCTCTAGATTAATTTTTCTGGTAATCAAGTGTATAAAAAACAAATGGCTTGCTGTTTAAAGTATTTTTTATATTATCCTTTATTTTGAAGTTTTTACATGGCTTGCAGATGTAATACTAAAATGCTTGTGTTTTCAAATGACTGATTACTTCCATCTGCTCTTAACCACATTTCTCCTATCTCTTTTACAGTTATCCAAAGGAATTCAAAGTGTTTTTCTTAATCAATTTCATAAGTTTTATAGACATTTCATAAAGGCAAAAGTTCAAACAATAACTTTGGCTTTGACACATGATATTTTATATTTTGCTTTTCTCCTTAAGGTCTTTAGGGTGGTTTACAAAATCCAGACCTTTTAACAAATATACATAAAACATGCTTTTTTACATGCATATGCATAGGGAAATTAGCAATAAATTAAGGACAGAAAAGGTTAAGATAAAATCTGAGAAGAGGTTGGAATCTCAAAATGAGGAATTATAAGCTTAGAGGAGCAATACAATTTATGCCCAGATTGTGAGTGACGTCCAGAAAGGAAAATGAGAGAAAAAATATCCAAGCCTTGTGTCTGCGTATTAGCTTCTACAAGAAAATCTGGTAAGAGAATCTGTTCAGTATCTGTTTGCACTGAAGAAAAGCATATAAATGACCCAAACATATTAGGGAGTTGTTTGAAATTACCCACTAAATACATATGTAGATTCAATAAAAACCATCCATACCTGCTTTCATTTCCAAAATTCACATATTTGGCACCTATGAGACAACAGGCTCTAGGAGACTATAAGTGATATTTTAGTCATAATTTGATAAATGCATGAATCATTTTTAAAAAATTAGAAATAGAAAAAATATTTCTTTGTATGTATGTCATTCACTTTAAGCTAGATTGTGCTATAGGATAAAACAGTCCCAAATTAGTCCATGAGTTAATTCATATCCACTGTCACATTCACATGTAGGTTTGTGAGTGTGTATCTATACACTCAGTCAACAGTCACTACATCACTGCAGACCTAGGAGCCCTTTCAGAGTATCTGTCCATTAAGGTATGGCTCAGCTGCCTAGCCTGTTTTATACGTATGGCTTATCCATCTCAACCTGAGAGCTTCTTTGCCACCAGAGCAGAAGATGACATAAAGGTATTTCTGTCTATCTATAACTATATCTAAATACCTATCTATCTATCTGTCTATCTCATCTGTCTTTGATTTATGTATATATGTATGTATTTATTTATGGAAAACCATAACTTTAAAGATAAGAGAGGGAAGCATTGGAAATGGCATTTTTTCCTGTTAAGTATTAATGAACATCATTTTCTTTACTGTCTTAAAAGAGTTCTGTCCATCACTGTTGACATGACATATCTAATGCATTCCATCAATTTAATGCATTTGGCATGATTTACACATATTTGTAGTTTATGTTTCAATGTGAAGTCTCAAAAAATAATCTACTGGCTAGAATTTTGTCATTAATTATGCACCATAAAAAACTTTACACAGCATTCACATTGCTCTGTGACATGCTTTTTGGACAACAAAACTATATCCTGTTATAGGGGCCATTTTATCTTTAAATTACTTTTATCAACAAACATTTATTGACCACTGACTATGGCATGAACTAAAATAAATATTTCAGTAACTAGGTAGAATAGTATTCTATTATATTAGAAGATATATGATGGATCAGTTAATAATATCAGGAGTTTAGAAATAATTATATTCTAAAGAATGTGATTCTTTTCTTTTAATGATTTCCCAGTAGCTTGTACTATGCCTCAAAATTCATTAATAAGTTCCAAGTTGTCAAAACATCACTTGAAAGTATAGAGATATACAATCAGATTATTAGGAATATATTATTCTTTAAAGGAAACTTCGAGGAAAAATATTGAGTGGAATTGTGTTTGAGATACCTGTATAAGGATATGGGCCCATTGACCATGATTAACTAAATAATAAACCACTGTATTTTTTGCTACTGAGAATATGTACTGTTCCTTTTTCAAGAACATTTTTTTCCTCCTGTTTTATAGAGCATTTCGGAAACAGTGAATTTATGTGATTTGTTTTACCTCTAAAGAGCTTTCTCATGTATTTAATTGTACTTTTTTATTTTTTTAAATTTTATTATGATAAATATATATAACATAAAATTTGCCATTTTAGTGTGTACAATTCAGTGGTGTTAAGTACATTAACAGTGTCATGCAACCATCACTACTATGTAAAATATTTCTATCACCCCAAACAGAAGCTCTGTAACGCTTATGCAATAAATCCCCATACCCCTTCACCCCAGCCCATGGCAATCCTGAAACAACTGCCTTTCTCTATGAATTTGCCAATTCTAGATTTTTCATATATTATTCCACTTAGCATAATATTTTCAAGGGTTATCCCCTTTGTAGGAAGTATCATACATTCCTTTCAGAAGCTGAATATTATTCCATTGTATGTATTGGGTGGGCCAAACAGTGCCTTCGGTTTTTTAAGTAAAAATAAAAAACATTTTTCACTTTCACCAAGGACTTTATTGAACAACATATTCACCCTTTCGTTCCACTACCTTCTGCCATTTTTCAGGCAGCTTCATAATTCCATCTTCCCAAAACTTTTTAACTTTTTGAGCAAAGAACTGTTCCAGGTGCCTTTTACAGTCTTCCAGGGAATTGAAATATTTTCCATTAAGAGAATTTTATAAAGACCAAAATAGTTGGAAATCCGAAGGTGCAATGTATGGTGAATATGGCGGATGAATCAGAACTTCCCAGCGAAGCTGTAACAATTTTTGCCTGGTCATCAAAGAAACATGTGGTCTTGTGTTATCCTGATTGAAGATTATGCATTTTCTGCTGACTAATTCTGGACGCTTTTGTGGAGTGCTGCTTTCAGTTGGTCTAATTGGGAGCAGTACTTGTTGGAATTAATCGTTTGGTTTTCCAGAAGGAGCTCATAATAGAGGACTCCCTTCCAATCCCGCCATATACACAACATCACCTGCTTTGGATGAAGACAGGCCTTTGGTGTGGTTGGTGGTGGTTCATTTCGCTTGCCCCACAATCTCTTCTGTTCCACATTATTGTACAGTATATCCACTTTTCATTTACCGTCACAATTTGTTTTAAAAACGGAAAGTTTTCATTACGTTTCAGTAGAGAATCACATGCAGAAATACAGTCAAGAAGGTTTTTTTCACTTAACTTACATGGAACCCAAACATCAAAGTGATGAACATAACTAAGCTGGTGAAAATGACTTTCAGCGCTTGATTTAGATATTTTGAGTATGTCAGCTATCTCCTGCGTGCTATAACATTGATTGTTCTCAGTCATTGTTTCAATTTGATCGCTGTCAACTTCAGCTGGTCTACCCAACCGTGGAGCATCGTCCAGCGAGAAATCTCCAGCACGAAACTTTGCAAACCACTTTTGACATGTTCAGTCAGTCACAGCACCTTCTCCATACACTGCACAAATCTTCTTTTTTGCGTTTCACTTGCATTTTTACCTTTCTTAAAATAAAGTATAATATGCTGAAAATGTTGGGTTTTTTTCTTCCATCTTCAATATTAAAATAGCTACACAAAAATTCACCAGTTTTGATGTGTTTTTTTAAATGCACACTGATGTGACAGCTGTCAATACAATCTAACGAAATTGTTTTGAATGAAGTTAGACAACTACGTGCTGCTGGAGCCATCTTACAGGAAAAAAAACGAACGAACCTTTTAGCCAACCCAATATATACTACACATTTCATTTATTCATATACCTGTGTGTGGACACTTGGATCGTTTCCACCTTTTGACTATTGTAAATAATACTACAATAAACACTGTTATAAAAATATCTGAGTCCCTCTTTTTATTTCTTTTGGGTATGTACAGTTGACTCTTGAACAACATAGGTTTGAAATGTGCAGGTCCACTTATGTGTGGATTTTTTTCAATAAGTACTTAATATAGTACTATACAGTCTGTGGCTGGTTGAATCCAACTGTGGGTTCGAAGGATTATGAAGTTATACCTGGATTTTTGACTGTGTGAGCATCAAAATCCTAAATCCTGAGTTATTCAAGGGTCAACTGTACTTAGAAGTGGAATTGTTGGTCACGTGGTAATTCTATGTTTAACTTTTTGAGGAACCATCCAACTGTTTTCCACGGGGGTGCACAATTTTACATTACATCAATGATGCCATAAGGATTCCATGTTTCCCACATTTTTGTTACTTGTGGTATTTTTCTAGTTAAAATATTATTTATTATAGCCATCCTAATGAGTATGATTGTGGTATTGATTTCTGTTCCCTACTGATTGATGATGTTATGCATCTTTTCATGTGCTCATTAGCCATTTGTGTATCTCTTTTGGAGAAATATCTATTCAAGTCCTTTGCCCACTTTTTAAATTGGATTTTGTTGTTGTTGAGTTGTAGGAATTCTTTACATATTTGATATATTAAACCCTTGTCAAATATATGTTTTGTAAATACTTTCTTCAGTCTGTAGGTTCACTTTTCACTCTCCTAATAATTCTCTTTGATTCACAAGTTTTTAATGTTTAAAAGTTCTAAGATCATGAACTTATACCTATGTGTTCTTCTAAAAGTTTATTATTTTAGCTTTTATAATTAGGTCTTTGATCTATTTTGAGTTAATTTTCATATATGGTATGAATTAGAGGTTTAACTTCATTTTTTTTCCTTTGAGAATCCAGTTGTCCCAGCACTATTTGTTGCAGAGACTTTTCTTGAATGGACTTGTCTCTCCTGTGTACAATCAACTGGCCATACATGTCTAAATTTATTTCTGGATCTTAGTTCAATTCCAGTGGCCTGTGTATCTATCTTTCTGCCAGTATCATTCTGTTTTGATAACTATAGTTTTGTAGTTAGTTTTGAAAACAGGAAGTGTGACTCATCCGATTTTGCTCTGCTTCTTCAAGATCATTTTGATGATTTGAGGTCCTTCAAAATTCCTTCTGAATTTGAGGATTGACTTTTCTATTTCTTGAATACTTTTTAATCATTTCTATTCTTAAAAATATAATTACTGGTAAACCTTCCAGAGAAACAAAATTAAGTCACATTTTCCCGTATTTTAAAGAAAGGTCAGCACTGAGGTATTTGCATTTAGATCCCTATCTTTTTCACCTTACTATGGCTTTTTTCCTCTCTCATGTTAATGTCATAGTCTTCAGATTGTCTTGTTCACTCTTTCTAAACTTCTTTATCCAGTGCTCTTTGCAGAGTCTAAAGTAGTTAGGTATATAGAATACAGTAGATGGTATGGCACTCTGTCAGATCATTTTCTTTGCAACTGCCTAGGAGACAATAAACAATATGTTACACAGTTCTTCTTGCCCTTCCATTTTACCCTTCTGTTACTGTAATTTTTTTCTTTTTTAATGTTACAGGAAGTGAAGTTACAATGATTTCATGATCAATAATCAATAATAAGCTTTTACATTGATTGTTATTAAATATGCCTGGTATATTGTGCAATTAAAAAAAAAGCCTACCTAACTAATGAGTGAAAACTAAAACAGACTAAAAACTGTAAGTCAAATGATTATATAAGATCAGGGAGAAAAGGTGATTGATAGGAGTTAAACACTGACTTATTATATAACAGATACTGAGTTACTAAATAAATGTTAATCTATTTTAATAAATTAGTATTTTATTTTAATATATTTTATATTTATTATACATTGTACATTATAATTACTAATTTTAATAAGTTGAAATAAAATAGATTATTAAAATTACTTAATAATCTATTTCATTATTTAATTCCCCACAACAAAGGGAATACTAGCACTGTCTCCTGGAAACCATTATCAAATACAAGTCTTAGAGTGGATTTATCTAAAATTCACAGTTACTCAGAATATATTTGCTTGCCTTCAAAGTCCTTGAGCTTTTCATTTTACCCATTGTCAGTAGAGGTTATCATAACATTTTACCATGCACTTCTTTAATAAACTGTAAAATTTGGAAAATCAGAAATCAGGACAATATGACTTAAGATCCTAGACATGTTTCAGTTACTAAGTTGTCTCTCACCTCAAAAGTTAAAACTAATATCATACAATAATAGTTTTGTACAAAATACTATATTTAATATTCTTTTTTATTTGTCTGTTATCTTAATAATATAAACATTAAAATAAAATGAGGAAACATCTGTCTCTCCTTAGGCGAATCTACATTTTTAGTGAACCTAATCACAGTTGGGAGAAAACCAACAAATTAAAAAAAAAAAAAAAGACATATTTACAGGCAATGACGCTACTTTTAAACTTAATTAATTTTGGTGAAACACTATATTTAGTAGCAGTTTAAGCTGGCAATATCTTCTGCTCACAATAATATATTAAATAAGTGATTCTTTCACCACAGCCTTGAAATTTTTGACC
Organism: Lipotes vexillifer; assembly: GCF_000442215.2. NCBI lineage: Eukaryota > Metazoa > Chordata > Mammalia > Artiodactyla > Lipotidae > Lipotes > Lipotes vexillifer. Next base: position 1,212,806 of record NW_006774670.1, read on the forward strand.
TTCAAAGGTCTTGCACAAAGATAAACACATCTATTTTGATACCTAGGTTGCACCCACCTGCTTTCTGAGGTGATAAATAGTCTTTCTTCTACATCTGTAGTGATTTGATTACATTTTTCTGTGAAGCATGAAATATAATTACAGTGAGATTAGAGAGCATTACCTACATGTGTTATAATTGCCCATGAAATTAGCAGTTTTCTGCTAAAAAATACCTACAGTGTTTAGTACATTTTTAATTCATCTTGCTGAACTAGAAAGGGTTATGGTTTGTTGTTTACATTAAATGATTAATGTAAATGTACATACATTATTGATTAATGTAAATGATTTCTAATTTTTAGAAATCTCACTTTATTGCTCTATAGTTTTACTTTTTTACTAATGAAAATTAACTGTAAGATGCCATGTTTGTTTCAATTTGTATTCATTAAAATCCAGTTTGAAATCCCTAGCTGAAGCTTTGCTAAAATGTCATCTGTCCTAAAGAATATGTATAAAATAAAGTACAGGATAAATCTGAGAATTTTTTTTTTCTAAGTACTCTGGGCTCTTTTGGAATTGAATGCTCTTGCACTAACTACATTATCAAAAACACAGTGTGCATGATATCAAATTGTTTATTTAAACGGATAAATCCAGAGGGCGAACAGCTGTTGTGTAGAACAAACACAGTGGAAAGTTTTAGGTAATAGGAATTTAGAGTTTAGTTATAAGTTGTCCTTACACTCCTCACAATGGAATATTTTACTTTATGTATTAGAAACCTAATAACAATCTGCTTTTACATGGACCCAGTTAATTCAACATCCACATGAAAGAGAATGGAAGGAAATTATCTTCATTCTCACTGCCTCTACCTTAATTGCAGGCCTTTATCACTTGCCAACTGGGCCATGACAATCACATGCTAAACACTCCTTTTCTCCAGGTTATCTCCATCTTAACTATTCTCTACACTACTGTCAGTGAGGTAAAATATGTTCATGCTCAGGTGACATTCCTCATTAAAATGTGTCAATTGGAAATTTGTTCCTACCATCCTCTTTACCATGCCAGACAGTCAGGGAGAAGGCACTTCTCATAAGCAAATGAAAACTGGAAGTAGTTAGAATTAACTAGAAAGGAAGCACCTGAGAGATTCTGAAGACTAAAGCTATATAACCTAGAGGAAGTCTGGGCTACTCAAATCAAAATAATGAATTTAAGTAATACCTACATGGTGAACCCTCCTTTCCCTGTTGAAATCTGAGATAAATATTTATGTCTTTTAGGTTGCAAATCTGATTATTCTTTCTAGAGAAATTTAGGGGCACAGAAATCTAGTATTTCTGAGAGTTGTAATTTCCCCCCTAAACTCTTACAGTAAATGAGTCATTATATTGAGATTCATCAGTTCACAAGTTTCTTCCTTCTTATACATAGTTTCTAGTTAGCTTTTTTGTGTGTGTCCTACACTTAACTATAAGTGAATAGCATAGGTTCACTTGATATTTAAAGAACATTTTCAATGAAAAACTGAGACCAAAACAATGAAAGTATAAAATAAATTATAGGGAATGACAATTCTAGAAAAATAAAATTCAGAATCCTTTTTAGAATCCTCAGAGTGTTAAATAAGTTAGTATATTAATGATAATACCAGAATGCTATGGGAAGAAAAGACATCTTGAGAGCGAGAATATGCTCTTCAGTAGAAATTATTGTATATGCTTCCTCTTGGATAATGGGGCTCAATTTATATTGTCACTGCAATTAAAGAATATTTTTTCCAGTGTTCTCACGTGGACAGGTATGCCCATGTGAATAACTTTTTATTACAAAGATGTAGGTAGAGGTTTTGCTTTGAGATTTAGGAGGAAGTTGCTTTAAATAACTACCTGAAGTATTAAAAAGTATAGTATGGGCCTTCCCTGGTGGCGCAGTGGTTGAGAGTCCGCCTGCCGATGCAGGGGACTCGGGTCCGTGCCCTGGTCCAGGAGGATCCCACATGCCACGGAGCGGCTGGGCCCATGAGCCATGGCCGCTGAGCCTGCGCATCCAGAGCCTGTGCTCCGCAATGGGAGGCCACAACAGTGAGAGGCCCGCGTACCGCAAAACAAAACAAAAAAAACGTTATTGTCATGTGAATTCACGTAAAATGAATGTGCTCTGTGTTGATATGTATGCTAGAAGATTTGAGTTCAACCACACATATGGTTATGGGAGTGGACCCAAAATAGGAGGGATGTATTGAATTTTATATAGGACCTTACGTGGTTTCTGAGATTTTTCATGTCCCTTGAAGTCCTATGCAGGCTATTCTTTGTTTATGCTAAGCCAAATAAAGATGAACTGGTATTATTTGTTATGTTTTTATCTTTTCTTTGACAATTCAAGGGAAGTTATAACTTCCTGATGTGAGATAATTAAAAGCAAAATATCTTGTATGAAACAGCCAAATACATTCTAAATTTGTTCTACATGACAGCAACATGGGAAAAGTGAGGACTGAAGCTGTTTATTATAGTTATCAACCGAAAGTGCTAACAACATAAACAAAAATAATTCTACTCAATTTTGTTGTGTACTTATTTAAAAATTGTTCTATGAAATGCCATAATACTGAGGTTGTTTTGGTGTACTGATTTCAAATAATTCTACTAATTGATTTGTCCTTATAGTCAATAAGTATTTTGATATATTTAAATACAACCTATGAGATATATATATATTTTTACCTCTATTCAAGATAGGAATTGTAAAGAAAGAACAAATAGTCAAATTCCTAGTTTTGAGCTCTTAAGAAGACTTAGTAAATGCTTAGCAAAAACAATAGCCTGAAAACCAAAGTACTTTTCAAGCCCAGGGACTTGAGTAAATAAAAGACTTCTCTTTGGGATTCTTAGAATATGACTTTGCATATAAAAGATTAGAGGACTCACAGGACACAAACTTTACCATATTGCCATAGGTGAGAAAGAAATGTGCATGAATCTAAGAAATTAAGAATTCCTAGGTTTCCTCGTTGGGTAAAAATACAAAATTGGGTCAGCTAGGAAAAGTGAGAGTCTGAAGGGATAGTGGAAGTTTTGATGTAGGTAAAATATTGAGAAGGGGCCTAATACAGCATGTTTGACCCAAGTCTGGCTAAGGGTAGGTTTCCTAGTTGCCTGGTTCTACAATGAAGGTTAGATAGCTTTGACCTTTGCAGAGAAGCTCTGGGTCCACCATGGTACCAGAAGTTGTTGCTAAAGGAAATTTCTGTGATAATAGCCCAGAAAGAGTATTTACTGAGGTCAGTACTCCTAATCTTCTATGAGGACGGTAGCCCAGAGTACCAGCCCCTACCACGGGTATTTCAGAATTGGTTAAGTACAACTGAACTGGCTTGGGCAGGGGGAAAGAAGAACACAGAGTGTACAGACCTGACACCCGAGAGGGGAGCAGGGTCACCAACATTATCTAATGAAAAAGCAGAAGAGACCATTGGAAAGGAGAAGCTGTACCTCTGGGCAGGAGAAGCTATACTTCAATAAAGGGCAGGGAGAATAGATAATAGATGTGTAGAATAGCATGGGAGAAGCACAGGTGTGTCTTCTAGGAAATTAGATTATTCCAAAGAAATTGCTTATTCACCCCACCCTACCAAAAGTGAGTTTTAAACTTGAAGTGACTGAATTTCTTTTTCACAGTAAATTGATTTTTCTGCCATCAATGGACTATTTAGTTATATCAGGAAGGAGGATTGTTAAATGCATGCAAATTTGTTAAAACCATACTTGATCTATGTCCTGCATTTATTCATGTATAATAATGGAGAAAAGGATGATTTGACTCCTCTTAAAAGTTTTGAAGATCTCTTTAAATTGTCAACAAATGCATTGAATTCATGTCCCTGGTACTTAAAATATATATTGTGTTTTTTTGTGATGTCTAATATTTACAAAGTGAGTTTCTTTTCAGATGCTGTCTGATATTTATTTCAGTCAAGAGAATAAATGAATCCTGAGATTTCCCTTTCCCTTGTGTGTAAAAAGAACCCTCTGGGAAAGTAATACAAGCTATTTTGTCCTGTTGGGAGATGTTGTCATTTAAATAAAGATTTAAATATTATTGTCTCAAAAATATGAAAGCATATTTTTAAAAATATTATAAAAGAATAAAATAGGCAAAAAGATTACTTGGAATTGTTTCTGTGAAACGAGTACATTGTCTGGTAGACCCTTAAGGGGTGTCTTATTCTGTAGGGGTCTTTTCATTTCATAGATTTAGTCTATTTTGGAACTCTGTAGAGATAGAATTTAACTTATGGAGAAATTGGTGGCCCATGTTTTCTTATTGAGGTAATGTAAATGGTTCCTGCCATATTGAATTGTCTTTTAAACAAACTTTAATATCTTACTGGAGCCGTCGTTAGCTAATTATATAAATAATATCTTTAAAATATATTCATTTTATATTTGTATGAAAGAAATGATTTTACCTCTTCTTTTCTTTAATTGTATTTTAATGTGTTAGGATGTTGTCAGGAAAAAAAAATGACACTATTTTTCCTGGGAACTAGAGTGACCCAAGATCAACTTAATTGATACTCCTATGTGTCCATTTATTATGGAAAGAGTACAGAATTTGAAAACACCACCTCAACTTTTAAATACAGGCATGAGTCTGTTTAGAATTCAGTCCACAGAAGGTTTCATTTTAGTCTGCTGCTCACTTGAAATGAGTTGAAATAGGTCAAAGAAACTAAAACGGTTTTAATAGGATTTATTTTTCTATTATTAAGACTATTAAAGTTTTCATCAATAATTTGAGAAACAAAATTTTCAAAAATAGTAAAGTCAGATTGTAATCACTGAATTTAAATATGTATGCATGTATATTTATGTATATATATACACATATACATGCATATATTGTATATACTTATATGTATATATGTATGTATATATATGATACAAATATGCATGTATGTATATGTGCATATATATATTATATATAATAGCCTCCAAACAAAATAGAAATTTAGTGAGTTTTGAGAATACTCATCAACTCAGTTGTTAAAACTGCATGCACATAGAGGAGGAAAGAATAAGTGTAGAACTTTGAAGAGTTATTTAACTTTAGTCTTTATATCATGCCTAATGGTATAAAATGAGCAAATTCTTTACTGTTTAGACCTGAACTTCTTCTAATATCTTGAAATCATGCTCATTCTTTTCTATGATTTCATTTATACTAGAATATACTTTCTCATTCCCATTTTTCCAATGGAACTGTATTCTTGTTTGAGTAAGTTCAGAAATCACCATTCTTCAAGTAATTCTCCCAAATAAACTCTAAAAAGTGAATTGCTTTCTTATTTATGCCAACTCATCCTTGTACACATTTTTAATGTTTTGCTTTTCATATACTATTGCATTTATTTTACATCTGTTACCACTGAAATATTAATTCTTTGATGGCAGAAATTGTTTTATTTGTATTTATTACTTTTATTAACATATTACATAGCACATATTGAGAAGTAGTCAATGGCTACCACAAATATCTCCCAAAGATTAAGACTAATAAGAAGATAGATTTATTATTTTCTTTATTCATAGTTTTTGTTTTTGTTGGTTTTTCTAATAGTCTTTTTATCCTAGTAAAGAAAGTTTATTTATTTTTTTCATAATGATATTATTTGGATCTCCATGAAAGCATCATGAGTATTTGGAAATTATATGGACCAGAAATCAAAAACAAGCTGCTAAATCTTTTAGAGTTCCTTTACTCCTGGTTCGGAATGCTTACTACAGCTGCAGATGGTCAGGAAGGAGGTGAGGAAGTTGGAAGGATTCACTTTGGGCCGTGGCCTCTGCAAAGAAGTAGATGAAGCAGTGATTTTCAAGGACCAAGACTGTTCTTAAGCCTAAAGCAAAAATATTAGTCAAATAAGCAGCAAGATTTGAGAATTATCAGCAGACAGATGCAGATATCGTACAAGTAGGAGTAAAAGAACACTCACCTTACCAGGTGGCTTCTGGACTTGGATATCCAACCAGGACTTTCAGGATAAAAAAAATATATGACATCAGTGATCTAAGAATAGTACTAAGTACAGTCTTCAGTCTAACTACTTATAAAGGTTTCAGCAATGATTTTAATTTTTACTTTGTTTAATTTAGCTTGTCCCTGAGGCAGTTAGTGAGAGCTAAAGACAGCTGCTGATTCATTGAAAAACATGCAAGAATTTAACTGTTTCCTTTAGGCAGAGTTGGCACTTGGTTTGTTGGATGGGGATAGTCCCTCTATAGCTTCAATGAATTTTGAATATTCTGTGTCATTTAAAGGGTCTTACTACTTACAGCAGCATGCTACAAATGGAAAACACAACAGCATTTAGCACAAGACATCCTTCTGTCCAGATCCTGGCTCTGTTACTCACAATCTGTGTATTAATGAGCAAGAGAATCTGAATTTCAGTTTCTTCATTGGCATAGTGAGCAAGGTAACGTGTCCTACCTCACAGGAGTTTTGTGATTTTACATAAGATAAGGCATGCAAAGTCCACAGATATAGCAGTTTTAAAACTGGTAATTCATCTTTTCTCTAAAGTTACTCAGTCTGCCTAACATGTTAGATTCTGTTCTGCCCACTATTATCATATAAATTGTGTATCCAGTAACAACAGAGATACCTAGCAAAATAGGCTCTTGTGGAAGATTTTGTGGCAATGACTTTTAATGAAACGCTATTGAGAAATAATAAGACAAGATACAAGAAGAAACTTTTAAAGAGCTTGCACATTGGAACTTGGCCTCTCTTGCTACTCTGTGAATCCTGAAGCCATCATTGAACCAGCCTGGGCTAGGCATGGTGAATGGTGAGAAAGAGGTGACCCAATAATTTCCGTCTTCCATGCTGACAGCCAGAAAGCAGCCAGACACATGAGTGAGGTCGCCTGGGACTGGACAACCTGCAGCCGGACTGTCAACTGACTGCAGGAACATGAGTTACACAAGCTGATTCAGGCCCAGATTAGGAGAACCACACAGCTGAGTCCAGGCCAGTGCCAACCTGCAGAACTATGAGATACATAAATGTTTGATCTTTTAGCCATCACAGTTTTCTGGTTTGTTACACAGGGACAGATAACTGATGTATCTCTTAGCATATTTCTGAAAAATAAGTTAATTGACTGAAGACAAAAATATGGAGAAAAAAGAGGAAGAGAAGAAGGATTATAAATGCCAGATGCATTAATTTAGGGGAGCGGAGGTGATCACTGGGGGAGAAAAAAACTCTCCAAGAGCATCTTGGAAAGGCTTTTGTATTAAATACACCAAGAACATGATTTAACATTTAAGAGCATTTTATTATCATTAATTAGCATAGATAACTTACTCCATCCATCTAAGAACTCATTGGCAAAACAATGTCACAGTAATAATGAAAAGAGCAGTATGCCAATTTGGTACAATATTAATCTTGAAGAGAGCAGGGAAATTTGAATAAGAAAGATGATCTGTAGTGAGAGTGTAGTGTATACATATTCCTGAATTAATAGTTGACATATTTCAACCTTTTCCAGGGTAACATTGTGTTATAGAAGAATAATAGGAGATTCATATAGCTCCATAGTATGTTTTGTAAGCAATTGGTTATTCTTTCTTCACACCAGCAAAACTATGTTTTCTGGCTTTAAGATACAGTCTCAAATTTGGTGCAATGTGCCTTGGTAAACTAAAAGAAAAACTGAGAATGACAGTTTGTAGTCAAAATGAAAAATTGCAAACCACAGAAACTATAAATTTTTAATGGTGGCTTTTCTCTTGGGAAAATTGGTCATTGTAGATGGAGCTCGATCACATTTGTAGCACTTGGCTCTTGTCTCTCACAGTCCTAGCCTCATTCTGAAAAAAAAATGTTATTCAAAATTTTGTTCACAAAATGTGAACATATACAATTATGTCTAAAAACTAACTTTTCAACAAATGTGATAGAATTTACACTGTTAAATTAGTATCCGCTTTTTGAATGGTTACATCAGGAGGCTATATAATTACTTTAATAATGTTGCTCTTATTTATAAGTTATTTAGAATTGTTTCTGGAGCCTCAGGTTCAAGTTCTGTATTATTTATTCATTTGCTAGAGAAATCAAGCTTGTATGTTGTGTACTCCCATGTCAGTGAACATGTGCTATATCCATATTGATGGCACTAATGTTCAAATAAACTGCAGTTATCTCTACCATACATTAAACAGGCCCTTCAGGCACTAGAATATGTGGTTTGCCTCAGGGACAGGCTTTGAGATGCTTTCAACCTGAAGTAGAAAGTGATTCTCACACTGCATATCCACGATCCTCTTCATCTATGTCCATCACCCCAATCAAAAGCACTGATAGTGGTGAGAGTTTCTTTCTGACAATAAGCCATCACTTAGGTTCCACACAGTTTCTGCTCGTATCCTTTGTATTTGAGCTCAGATTTATCTGATGCCTTCCCTTCCATGTCCCACATTCACTGTGCTTTACCAACTGCACAAAATACAAAGAGGAGATGAAAATAAATCTCCTTGTCCCTACAATCAGAGATAAAATGGAAGGAGCATGAGTTTTGGAATCAAACAAAACAACCTTCAAACCCTATATTAGGCACCTGCTTCATGATTTCACACCTACCTTGCTATGCTATATAGTCAGGACACTCAAGATGACAGTTCTCTTGCTCTCTGTCCATCCCCTGCCCGACCAGTGCCTGCTTCACCTATACCCTACTCACTTGACTGACCTTCCTACGTACTTGCCCCAGGCCCTAGCTAGTGATAGCTGTTCTAAGGGGTGGTGAGGGGTATGCCCCCGGCTGATTTCCCTGGTAATTAATGAGCCAAACTGATGTAATTCCCCCTATAACTGGCAAGCTCCCTTTCCCCTCAGGAGCGAAGCCTGCCAACATGTCCTGCCCACCGTCCACCACACATGGTGGAGCGTTGCTCCAGGACCTTGCCTCAGACATGTAGGCTCCCCCATCCACTAAACCACTGATGTCTCTGTTACTGACTCTGGGCTCTTTCTTCGGTCTAAAAGTTGGGCAAGTGCAGGCCTTGTAGGCCTGCGGGGTGCAGCCCAACACTTGCAGTGTTGCTGTGAGCATTAGAAACTGTGTATGCAATGGACACATGGGCTTTGTGACCAAATGGTTTTATAATTTCATATTTAAGGAAACCTCTCCATTCTAAACATAAGATTATGATCAATAAAATTAGAATAGAGATAATTGAAAGAACATAGTACACTAAAAATTATAACTATCTCTAGATACATAACAGAAAGCTAAAATGTTAATTAGAAGTGAAGTCACAAGTATATTGAACTTCTCAATCAAAAGCAGGCAGGGGAATATAGAAGCTTTTATCATGAGGGAAAGTTATGACTAGTAATGCTCCAACAGATTGCAGTATTAATTTATTTCACCAGGAATAAATTTATCACTTTTTTTCCCATTATGTTGCCTGCCTTTCTTAGTATAGTATTTCTTTTTTTTATAGTTTTAAAGTTTATTTTTATTTATTTATTTATTTATTTTTTTAACATCTTTATTGGGAGTATAGTATTTCTTTATCATTTTATTTTTTTAAATTTTGTCAGAACATCTAAACAAGGAATTTATGTGAAACAAGTGTCTGGATTTCATCCTATTATATGATTAAGGTGTGGGTTAGAGTTTCCTCAACCATAAAATGAGGCTAAGGGGGAAAAATGTCTGAGTTGTGCCTGTGCTCTTTTTTTTCCTCAGTCTGATTATTAAGAGAAGCAGAAAGAAACAGACGCAGTAAACTAATCATAATCTGTACCATGAATGAGCCTACTGGCTCAGTGGCCAGATCTTTGATGTCTCTGTATTTCTACAGAATGGGAGGCACTACTGCCAATAAAAGTCATGATGTGGAGGGGCTTGGAGGAAGTAACTTGAAAACAACAAAGTACAGTTAAAGAAGAAAGAACACACAAACTCCCACTCAAAATGAACCTAACAAAATAAAAAGATAGAAAAGGAATACTGATACTAAAGAAGACAGCCCCCCCCACACACACACACTCAAACTCACATGCATTGCACCACAAGTTTACTCCCAGTAAAATATAAATAACAATAACAGTTTGATGACATGAACACTCACATGTTCATATCTAATCTCTAAAAGAGGAACCATAGGTAAGAAACCAAAATAAACCTTAAAATATATGTAATAAGGAAAAGAGCAATCTATTAAACATGGAATGGAAAACCATAGCTACTGAAATTTGTAAAAATTAGCATATACAAAACGTATAGGCTGGACAGTGTTCAAAAATTAGTAAATTGGGAGTGAATAATATGAAATTTACCAAGTATTCAAAATAGAGTTAGGATAAAAATAATTTTAAAGATATACAAGTCTTCTATACAAATATTGTTTAATTATAAAAAATTAAATAGTGATTTCATCATAACCAGAAAACCAAAAAAAAAAATAAAATCCTTAATGGTAATAGTAATAAGACAACAGCAACAATGACAGTATTATTGAATGATTACCGTATACCAGGCCTTGTTCTAAGTGCTTTACACATTTTTATTAAAAAAAAAAACAAGCTTACATTATGTACTACCATTATACTCATTTTAAAAGTGAGAAAACTGATGCAGATATGTCATTTACACAGCTAGTAAGTGGTAGAATTTGCATAAACGTTTGCTAGTATTCTTGATCTTAGTAGTATGCCATACCACCCCCTTATAAATATGGCAAGATTTTTCCAAATTCACTTATGTATTAATTAAATTATAATACAAAATTATTCTTTGCTTTTTAAAAATGTACTTAGTGAACTTGACAATTGACTTCTAAATCTCACATAAAGGAATCAAGGTAAATTTAAAAGCAAAGGCAATTTGTATAAGGCTAAGAAAGGGTGATGGTTTAACATTATCTTATATGAGGATTTATTTTATATTGGAATTTATTTTGCCCACCATTTATTTGCACTGATAAATTAAACCCTATTTCCCAGGCCACCTTACCTACTGGCTTCAGGCTGGCTTCAGGATGGATGGTACTACAGAAGACTAAAGAGTAGGAGTCAGGTAGAATATGGATTATTTCTGCTTCTTTCTCTCTACTTCCAGGCAGCAACTCTGGCAGTGACTGCATCTTCCCCAAGGTTCTAGCTACATCCAGGCCAAATTGTTCCTACCATCTTAACCACAGGACCTTGCTAATACCAACTCTTCCATGGCTCCTTCCATTCTTGGGGGTTGTAATGCCTTTCTGCTGTTGCCAAACTCTGGGTTGCCTCCCCATTCCCTTTCAGTTCTGCCACCTTTACAAATAATTCCCATTTGGCATGGTTTCTGTTGGCTTGATCAAATCCTGGGTAATACTGCAATATTAATTAAAACAGTATGAGATCGACATGGATATAAAAAAATTGACAGAAAAGAACCACATATGTGTGAATATTTGTGACAGAATTAGCTTTATAAATTAGTCCAAAAACCTTTATTATATAATAACTTCCTTTGGGAGCAATTAATTCATCACATGCAGAAGGAAAAGTATGAAATTAGCTCTTCACCTCTCACTGTACATAAATATTTTTCTTAGTTCTTGACCTCACACTGTACATAATATATTTCTCAAATACTAAAGACAGAAAAATAAAATAAAACTTTAACATTGTTAAAAATATAGAGAGAAATGTATTTGTTAAGTAAAAATGAATTTCTTCAATAAGACACTCAATTCAAAAAATAAAAAAAGGGAATTAATAAAATTGCTAATTAACATTTCATTTTGACAAAAGATACATAAAGTTAAAAAAGTAAAATGAAAGAAACTGAAAGATTTTAGTATCAATAATGTATAAAGAATGTCTAAAATTCATTAAAAAAGACAATTCAGTAGAAAAAAGCGAAAACTTACGTGCAGTCAGTTCACAAAATGTGTGATTTGAATGGCTAATAAGTATGTGAGATGATCTTTCCTTCTACCAATAATCTAGAGTATATAAACTAAAAGAATAATAAAATACCTTTTCTAATTTAACAAAATTATACAAGATTTTTTAAAACATTTTCTTAGCATATGCTATGGGCAAAATAAGAGGAGATGCAAAATAGGATAATTGCATTTTTGCTGATGAGATGCAAATTGTTAGAACACTGGAAAGGTCTTCAGTAATAATTAACAAAATTAAAGACATACATATCCTAAGACTTGGGAATTCTGCGTTAGGCATGAAATCCAAAGAAAATTTTTCACACTTACACAAGAAAACAGGCAAAATTTATTTTTGGCGAGGTTGTAATGGAGGATTGGAAACATCTTGTATTTATACCAGTAGAACAATGGAAATAGGTTTAGTGGGGTGGTGTGTGTGTGTGTGTGTGTGTGTGTGTGTGTGTGTGTGTGTGTTCTATATAACAGTAAAAAGTAATGACTAAATCTATATGAATCTGGGTTGATATTTTTAAAAAATGAACACAAAAGGCAAAGTACAAAATATATATTCAGATGATACACTAAGGGAAATTTTAAGAAGACAATACAGTATATTTTTACACTATACATGGATAGTAAATACATAACAACAATGTTAGGAAGGCATATATGTTAAATTTAAAATGCTGCTAAATGTTAGGTTGGAAAGAGAAGAAATGGGAAATGACCAGAACAAAGAGGATTCTTTTGTATGAATATTATTTCTTTAAAAAATATATATATTGGGAAATACAGAAATTTTAATACTTTAACAATATAGATGATGTTTGCATGTATTATATATAATAAAATTTAACTTACCTATATTATAGAAACAAAAGTAGAAAAATCAAAATTTCTTTGCATGTTAAAAAATAAATTTCTGGGTAAAGTGATTATGAGTAATATTAAGTTACTAGTTTATGCTTTTCTATAGTTTATAATAGCATTTTTTTATAATAAACAGTGATTCATTTTACAAACACCATATAAGTTAATTATCTCAAATGGCATCAGTGGGTATTTGAAACTGTTTTTACACTAAATAATAATCATAGTAACATAATTTGCTTTCTATATATTTCAATATAGCTTCAAATTATATCTCTAATGTAATCTATATCTGTATTTTACATATAAGAAACTGTTTAAATGGTATTATAAACCTCTCTTGATTTTCCTATTTTTTTAAAACTTTTTATTTTATATTGGAGTACAGTTGATTAAATGCTGTGTTAGTTTCAGGTGTACAGCAACAACAAAAAATGATACAAATGAACTTATTTACAAAATAGAAACAGATTCACAGACTTAGAGAACATATTACCAGGGGGAATGGTGGGAGGGAGGGATAGTTAGGGAGTTTGGGATTGACATATACACACTGCTATATACAAAATGGATAAACAAAAAGGACCTACTGTATAGCACATGGAACTCTGCTTAATATTCTGTAACAACCTAATTGGGAAAAGAATTTGAAAAAGAATAGATACGTGTATATGTATAATTGAATCTCTTGATTTTTCTTTTGTACAAAACAGTAGATTAATTTACAGAATATTTCTCTGCTAAAATGGTGGATAACAAAGATGATCAAATACAGTAGCACATTCAAATTGAATCATTAATCTACCTCCCTCTCAATACAATATTTTCTTCTTATACATATATTTTACATAATGACACTTTGATAACAGTATTAAAATATAACACTTGGTAGATGTTTGCAAATTAGATACTTTTAACTATTGTGTGACTATGAATAGAGTTACAAAACTCCTTTACAGATAAAAGTAGCATGTTTGTAGGACTAATAAATGATTTTTATTATGCTGGGGGCTATGACAAAAATATGTGCCAGTCTAAATTATTTAGTGTCTCTTTACCCTCTAGGTTTAATAAATTCTCTTAACAACACAGAACATATTTTCACTTTTTGTAGTATTTTTTAAAATAAATCTATTTCTAACATTTCTGAATTAATTTAAATAGATTTTGTGCTGAGGAAATAATTCTGCATTGAAATGAGTTGCATTGAATGATACCACATACAGATGCCCTCCCTAAATATAGTATTTTTCTCTAGAATCTTAGTTCAACAAGGTCTCCTGTTGAGTTTAAAGCAATTGCCCAGGTAACATTTGTATCTTTTTTTTTTTCCTATTAGTGTTAATGAGAAAGTTTCTTTGGTCTTTCATTGTTTGGAGCTAATCAGTTTAAAAATCACTGCCCAAATGTTTGTTTTGGGCCTGGTAAACTGAAACTTAAATATTTATTTTGAACCTATCTTATCACTACTTCTTCTGGTTTCCACTTCTTATATCAGATGAGCAGACAAGTAACACAGAGCAAAATATAAATAAGATTTGATTTCCCAGAAAGTAGCCTTAAAATGCTTCTTCTAATCAGATACTCTGCTAGAAACTGTGGAGTCAGAAAAGAATATATAGACATGGTTCCTGCCTTGCGATTCTAGTGGTGCTACTAGTCTAGTGGATGCTGCCTGTTTTTAACTATACTGAAAAAGAATTTAAAACAAAATGTTTTCTTCTCTTCCTAGAAATGGATTTCAAAACTTTAAGTCTGTCGTTTGAAATTATTAATAGAAAAAATTGAAATGAGAGATGTTATTTTAAAACCAACTTATCAATTATTTCTCAAAAATAAACTCAAAAATTTTATTTGAGCTTTTTCATCTTTACTATACGATGATTACATGTTGGGTGGTTTACAGTAATGCTGAGATAAAAATCAGCAAATGTGCATATATTATATATTAATGACTAAATGAAATGGTTCATATCTGTATTATACACACAAGTAGGGCTATATATGTATATTTATAGATGGGTAGATAGAGTTAGATAGGTAACTAGCTAGCTATCTTCATATCATTTTGATAAGTGATTATTCTCCAAAAGGAGAACGAACTAATAATATTTTTGTAATAGTAATCTTGAGGTGGATATGTGAATGAAGCTGTTATTCAGATGTTCAAACTCCTGACAATAGACATGTGCTGGGGTTAACATTTAGAATGAACATACAGAGTGCAGTATAGCTTCAGTGTGAAATGTTCTAGTTATCAAAACACTCTAAGCCTTCATTTCTTTGCCTGTAATGTGTAGATAATAAGCTAAATTTTCTTTGCCTGTAATGTGTAGATAATAAGCTAAATTTTCTCTCGAATGTAAAATCTATGTGTGAAGTACTTTGTTTTATTCAATACTGCAGCCCAGACCTAGAACATAGCCTTGCATATAAGAAATATTGAATACACATTGTTGAGTAAATAGCAATCTGTGAATCAGTCAATCAGTGGATGCCTTTCACAGAGAAGTTTTGAGTTGACCTTAGGCACTTTGCATAGTACCTACCATATAAGCACCCACTAAATAAAATGTCTATTATAATTCTTACTATCATCATTAGTAATATAGCTTTTCTAGGTTTATATCATAATTATCATAGAGTGTATAAAATTGGAGGTCATGCCCTTTTCCTTTATAAGATTTGAGTTGTTTTCCATTTTAAATTGGTTTGGGGTTATAGTCACGATAAAGATTAATGTAAATACAGAATTTTATTTGACAGTGTATGGAGGCACAATCGAAGTGACAATGTGAATGAATACAGGCAGAAAACAAAATAAAAG
The DNA here is from genome assembly GCF_000442215.2 of Lipotes vexillifer. Lineage (NCBI taxonomy): Eukaryota > Metazoa > Chordata > Mammalia > Artiodactyla > Lipotidae > Lipotes > Lipotes vexillifer. The sequence continues at coordinate 1,228,457 of NW_006774670.1, forward strand.
GTAAAACATGTTTATAAAAGCTAGCTTTCTTGTTTTAAACATCATTTAGGATAAAATGATGAATCTGTACACGTAAGTCTGCACAAAACATTTTCTAATGGCAAGTTAAGGAGTCTAGACTTGATATCATATAATCAGTAGTGATTCTTAAGCCGGTGGCAATATGGTAAATATGTTAGAGTAACAAGAACAATATGGTGCAAAAGTAATAAAAAAATGATTTCAGCTTTTAAAGCAATTTGACATCTTCTGTCAGAATTTTGGTATTTGGTTTGTTTTTTGCCTCAACAATTTCACTTCAAGAACTTAAACTTTGGACATCATCTGTTCAAACTTAAATTGTTAGATATAGTCAAAGCATTGCTTATATTGCTGAATCATTTAAATCACCTAATAATTAGAGAGTTATTAAACATATTATGGTAAGTCCATTAGGTAGACTAATTTGTAGTCATTAAAAAGAAATGAGGGAGGGTGTTTAATGTAAAAAAGGATGGGGAATGTGGGGGGAAATTACAAAGGATTGCCTTTATTGCTTCTATAATTTCTATGAAAAATGTATTCCTATCTAGTCATAGCACAAAGTTTCATAAAAGAGAGTTTGGAGATACTAATGCACATGTAAGAAATTTATCTATACTTTTTAGATTTTCTGGTTCAAATATTCTTTGCTTTTATAATAATTTTTTTTTTTTTTTTTTTTCTTGCGTTATGCGGGCCTCTCACTGTTGCGGCCTCTCCCATTTGCGGAGCACAGGCTCCGGACGCGCAGGCCCAGCGGCCATGGCCCACGGGCCCAGCCGCTCCGCGGCACGTGGGATCCTCCCGAAACGGGGCACGAACCCGCGTCTCCCGCACCGGCAGGCGGACTCTCAAGCACTGCGCCACCAGGGAAGCCCTATAATAATTTTTTTAAAAGTCATTTTAAAAGGAGGTATCAGGCAGCAGTATGCAGGGTGGAATCTAATAAGGCAAAAATTGAACTGGATGCTGGAACAAACTGAAGATGAATGTGACAAGGATGTGGCTTTGATAAGGTTCTGAGTTCTATTCATCTACTAGTGAGTTGCTAAGTTGAGACGTAGGATGCTGTAGAAATTCAAGAAATGGTTTTATTGTTGTTTTTACTGTTATTCTTTTTGTTTATGTTGTTTGGGTCAAAGATTCTTAAGTAAAGTTTAAATTTGAAATGACAGATGAATATTTAATTAAACCTTATGTGTGGAGCAAAACATATTTTCTCATCTATATAAATTAACACATTTATATCTTAGGTTTTTAGAACAGACAGTTTATTTGTATGTATTCTTGGTTCAGAAAGACATAAGGCTGAATATAGAGACACATAGGATATAATATAACATTGTTGAAATAACAAAGATAAGTAATAGTAGGGTAGGTAATCATGTCATTAGAAATGAGGGTATGCTGACTTCTGCCCTAATTGATTGGTCCCAGTTTAGCAAAGATAAATTGATTTTTTATTTCTAACCTTTTTCTATTCACTTCATAAATTCTACGGTTAAGCTCTCAAGCTGCCAGAGGGACTGTCCTGCAATGGCCAGTCAGATCTTTACTGCCAAAGAACCCATTTCCTATTGAGTTCCATTTCCTGAGATTGATTCAGATCTCTGCACTGTAGATGAACATACATCTCTCAGTGCTGCCCCCAGCCCAAGGGATTTCTAATTATATTCAAATATCCTAGTTGTTTGCCTTCATCATTGGAAACAGTTTAATTAAGCATATGGAAGTTTACTTAAAAATGAGCAAAAAGTCACTTTATTTTCTTTAATGTAGTATGTGGAGGAACTGGTTCAACAGGATGGCTCCAAAACTGTGTTTTTGAATGTTTGGTGAGGGGCTAGCAGGAATTTTAATGATACAGTGAAGAAAAACGTATATCTGTATAATTAATTTATTATCGTGGTGTATGGGCTGAGTTCACCCTTTAGTGGTCATTTGTCATTTCATAACAACTATGCATTTTGGTTCACTGTGATGATGATCTATATTTAGTGACTGCCACATGTTTATACCACTGATTCAAATTCCATCCATGATGAAGTTATACAAATAATGCATATATTGATATCTTTTATTGCAAAATGTAAATTTAAAACTTGTATAATGTTCTGTGCTTTTTGAAATAAAATATCTTATATGTGTATATTTAAAAAGAAAAAAAAAAAAAGAAATGAGGGTAATACAGTACAATGCAAACCTATTACATGAGATGGTTAGGACACCAATTTTGTTTTTATTATTCCATGAATCCCATCAGTGAAAAGAATTCAGGTTAATTGCAAAGTAGCTAATGCCTATGATATCAAAAGGCCAGTTATTTTACAGACTTAATATTAGAATTTTTTTACCTTTGAGAAATCATAAAAATCAAACTACATATTATAATTAACATCATCCTCAACAATATTTCTTACAGTGGACCAAACAAGAATTTTGCTCGTATGTTTCCTACAGCACTTTTTAAAAGGGGCATATGCACCAGTGTGCAATTCAATAACATTGACTCATTTTGTGTGTGTTGCAGGGATTGTGGTGACAGAGCAAAAACAGAATATTAAAAGGTCCACATATACATTTCCTGCTAATGAGGATTGCAGTGTTAATTTTGGAGAATTGAGTGGAATAGGCTTACTCTCATATGTCGTTTCTTAAATTATACTTTTGAAGGTGGGTAGTTTTGAGATTGTACCTAGATGGAAACTATTATGCATTGCTCATTAAAAACAGACCCAAACACCTTAGCAGCACTGAATAAAATGTAAAACTCTGACATATTGTGAAAAGCAGAGTGAGGAAAATCTATTAGAAAATAACCAATTTATTACCTACATTGCTTTATTACTTGGTAACTTGGCCATTTCAATTCCTGGTATCATGACTATTATCAGTCAGTATTTCATTAGATACTTCATATTCAGGTGATTGAAATGTAGTGGGAAAGGAATAATTATTTAAATGTTTGCACGCACAGTGATAACAAAAATATTATATACTTTAGGGATGGTAAAAAAGAAGAGACAATAAATGCAAGAGCTTTAATTATTAATATAATCTCTAGGAATTAATAAGGTTCTTCCTATATTTTAAGTTTCATAAATACATACATTTATATATTTAAATATATTTTATTTGTTTATTTTTATGCCATTCCTCTGATGTGAACAACATTAATATTTTAGTAGAACTCCGGTCTTAATTACAGAGAGGATAATCTGAAGCCCATTATCTTAATTTCAAGAAGCAGTGTATTAAACTATACTCCATATAGCTCTATACGATTTTTGGTAGGAGAAATTTTGTCCCCTAGGGCACATTTGGTAATATGTGGCAACATTTTTGGTTTTCATAACTGTGGAAGATCAATGGCATCCAGTGGGTAGAGCTAGGGGTGCTGCTAAAAATCCTGTAGTACACAACAAACAGTTCTCTGGCCCAAAATATTAAAAATGTCAAAGTTGAGTAACTCTGCTCTATATTTTACTTATTTATTTTGCATATCCTCTATCTTTTCATAGACTCTAGGATCTTTAGGAAAAGTATCTCTTGTATCCTCAGTTGCTAGGATAGTGCCTGACACACAACAGAGGGCCAAAAGCTAGTAGTTACAAGAATGTTAAAATTAATGAAATGGAAAGTTTTAAAATTCACACGTAGTGGATGGACCTAGAGTCTGTCATACAGGGTGAAGTAAACCAGAAAAAGAAAAACAAATATTGTATATTAACGCATATATGTGGAATCTAGAAAAATGGTACAGATGAACCTATTTGCAGGGCAGGAATAGAGATGCAGATGTAGAGAACAGACATGTGGGCATGAGTTGGTGAAGGAGAGGGTGGGACGAATTGAGAGATTAGGAATGACATGTATACACTACCATGCGTAAAATAGATAGCTAGTGGGAACATGCTATAAAGCACAAGAAGCTCAGCTTGGTGCTCTATGATGACATAGGTGGGTGGGATCAGGGTGGGGGGTGGGAGGAAGGTCCAAGAGGGAGAGGATATATGTATACATATAGCTGACTCACTTCATTGTACAGCAGAAACTAACACAACATTGTAAAGCAATTATACTCCAATTAAAAAAAATTTTAATAAAAAATAAAAATAAAATTCACACATAGATATTCCTAGATAATTTTGCTTTTTCCCATAGACTGTTCTAAATATATTACAAATAAAACCAAACAAAAATTGTATTTATTAAACCTTTTCAAGACTATTTTAAGAAATTAGTTTTATACTTTTTTCAGAAGGAAAATCTTAAAAATCATGATATTTATGACAAAATGTAAATGAGTAAAAGAGCTGTATTAGCCACAATTAAGATACTGCAGTAGAAATTCTGTATTCAGTTATTCATGAACCTAGCTCGTTTATCGCTTTGATAAAGACTTGTCCAAATAACCCTCGTCTCTTTCTTCTCTGAACCTCTCTATCACTTTTAGCCACTGCCTCCCATGTTAACCTTTAATAGTATTAGGATATATCTATGTCTTAAAGAATGGCAGCAAGTTTCATTAACACAGATACTCATTGGAAGGCTATTGGACAGAATTTCTGACAATGTGCTAAAAACAAAACATCATACCAACAACTCAGTATTAGTATGACTCCTCTTAATTTTCTATAAAGCACATATACTTTAAATTTGATCATCTCTTAGAATTACACTGAGGTTTGCAAGCTTAATATGAGAATCTCATTTCAACTGCATTCAGTATTTTCAATTCAGAAGTAATTGATTTTTCATCTTAACTTAGAAGCATAAAGCATGAGAGAAAATATATTTATTGCCATAAAACCAAAGAAATGTATGGGAACAAACTGAAAAGCTCGATGAAAATTAAGAGAAATTTTGAAGCATTAGTAACTGCTTTGACACTGAAAGGCATCATTTTGGAATCTGTTGCTCATTTATTTGCTGTGGGTATAGTTAGTTCTAAAGTTGGCTTTGTTCTTTTTGTGATATTTCATGTACTATAACAATTAATTAATTAACTAATTAATTAGACTGTGAGTTATTGAACAATGATTTTTTTTTAATCCTTGTGATAGCTTCTTGGCAGAGGTGATAGATTTGACAAAATAAATGAAAGAAGCTCCCCATGCAAAAGAGCTTTTATCCTAATGAGAAAAGCAAACACAGATGATAACACAGGACAGCATGTGGATTCTTAGATAATCACATGTTTATTTTCAAACTTGGTCCTACAAATGAATTCTGATCATTACTTACATTTTCTATTACTAGGGAATAAATTGAATAAAAGGCCAGTGTTTCTGAGTAGTTTTATCCTAATTCCTATGACCTATATATTTTAGATATATTCGAGATATATAGGTTGACTTTAATTCCTAGTTTTGGCCAAATACCTGATTTTAAATATTTCTTTTTGAACTTATATCTGTTTTCAATCCCAATTTTCTTTGACTCGTTTCTATATCTGCTCCTACATTTGAACTGTCATGCCTTCGTTAGATTATATAATCTTAGGAAAAATTATTAAAACAGGAAAAAATGTCCTCGAGGCAAGTCAGAACAAATAGTTGAATCAGTAAGAATGAATGGAAACATACTTGGAAATATTACATTGTAAAAGCAGTCAGTTTCTGGAAAATATAATTAATACTGTAATTAAAATTTATATGAGTAAAATAGGTATCCAAAAGCTTAGCTCAATGAGAAAGAAGTGTGAAGGACAATTTATACTCTTTAAATTAAAAATCACTGATGTTAAAGAAAACTTTTTTTATAAATGTATTAAAAGCACAGATGCAATAGGGAGATACAAAATTGACTATAGTCAGAGTAACAGAGTGAAGAAAATAAATGAGTATATCACAAAAAGTGGAAATTAGGTCATGTCTCATGCTAAAAGTCACAGAACTGGTCAGTTGTGTATCAGGAGAGAAGTAGTATATAAGAGATAGGAAAGTAATAGAAAAGCATTTTTTAGTTATGTAACACCAACAGGTCATGAAAGGAAATTTTGTCATCGCAATATAATATAAGACAATATGGATAACAGAAAGATGAAATGTATTTATTGTTTTCTAACTTTATAATTATTTCTATTCTTACTAAATATCCTGAATAAATATTAACCAGGATGTGAGACTGAAAATAGAGAATTAGAAAGAAAAATGCTTTAGATTACTATCAACGCATACCCCATTGTGATCTATTTCATTTAATTCAGTATTCTTTTTTTTTTTTTTTTTTTTTTTTTTTTTTTTTTTTTTTTTTGCGGTCCGCGGGCCTCTCACTGTTGTGGCCTCTCCCGTTGCGGAGCACAGGCTCCGGACGTGCAGGCTCAGCAGCCATGGCTCACGGGCACAGCCGCTCCGCGGCACATGGGATCTTCCCATACCAGGGCACGAACCCGTGTCCCCTGCATCGGCAGGCAGACTCTCAACCACTGCGCCACCAGGGAAGCCCAAATTCAGTATTCTTAGTCCTTAAAATTTTGCCTCGTTACCCTATGATCATCATCATCCAAACTGACCTTTTTCTTACTATGTGTGCTGGACTGTTTTTATATCAATAAGGTTATTTGGATTTATGTTTCCCAGGTTCCCATTCCAGAAAAGAGTTAGACAAAATTGAAAATACGCAATATTTAGGAGATAAAAATAAAGCAGCAGCCATTTTTCTCTGAAGGTTGCTGTTGATGAAAGGAAATGAGAGGCTGAAACAGATATGCTAGTGGGGTGCAGTTCTTGCTCTTTCTTGCATCGCTAAGAGCTCTCCTTTCTGATTGCTTGCCCTGCTGATATAGCAGTCACTCTTGGCTCAGAAGTAGACATTTATTTTTTTCCCCAAACTCAGGAAGCCAGTAGCCATAAAAAGAACACAAAGCCAGGATCAATAAAATTAAAACAGAGATAATTAAAAGAATAGAGTGCACTAAACAATAATAACCATCTTTATAAAGGTAACAGAAACCTACTATGTTAACCAGGGGTGAAGTTACAGGCATGAATGAATTTTTCATACAGAACAGGTAGGAGAATCTGTAAACTATTATCTTGAGGGGAAATTTTTGACAACAGTGCTCCAACAGATTGTAGTATTGACTTATTTCACCAGGAGTAAATTTGTCTCTCTCTTTTTTGTCATTATGTTGACTGCCTTTCTTAGTACTTCTTTTTTTTTATTTTTTAATTTTATTTGTAAGCACATGTAGACAGAGAATTTATGTGAAGCAAGGGGCTGGATCTCATTAAACTGAGGATGGCAGTTGCCACAAAGAGACAACATCCTGCCATAGGCTTGTACACCGTGTCTCTACCATGCTCCTTCTCTAGAAGCTGGATGAACCTAGCCTCTAGAATTTCCTGGAAACCCCAACTTTATCACCTACATAGGGGTAGGTTACTGACCTTTCTTTGATCTTTCTAGCCCCCTTTTTAGATCTTTAATTTCCTTGCTCCTCCAAAATTGTGTAAAGAGGAATTCCTTATTTCTTTATACCCACAATGCTCATGCATTGCTAACTGAACTCTAACACAAGTAAGCATCATATTCTAAGTTCTATCACGTACAGCTTCTTAGTCTATCATAACTACCCTTTCACCATTTTCTGTTTTAATTGAGTTGCACTATGAAAATAATTTTCTTTCTAATTAGCTAAGCCTAGTTTTGAAAAAAAATACCATCAAGCATATCTCTGCTTTCCAAATCAAGCTATTCATCTAAATCACTTGGACAGCTTTCTGAAAAATACAGATACTTGGACCCTATTCCAGACCTTTAAAATCAGAATCATTTGTTGTAGATCCCAGGAAACTATGTATTTTAAAAGACTCATTATTGAGGTTAAAGTATCAGCTGTGTTTACAAACTACAATGATATAGAATTATAATTAAATTTGTTATTTTAATAATAATAATATGGATTTGAATCCTGGTTCATCTACTATATAACTTGTGAAAGTTTCTTAATCTCTCTAAACATTATTTTCCTCATATTCAAATAGAATTATAATATTATCTAACAGATTAGTGACAAAGTAGATTACAAAGTTACTGTTTAATTACTAATGATTAATTATGATTAGATAAGCTAATGATTATAAAAATGATTTCATTATAATAATAAAATTATTGAATAACAGAATCAGTCTAAAACACCATATGATCAATTCTCAACTTAAATCCTTCCAAATTATCTCACTGTTAACACTAACAAAAACAAGTCACAAATGTGACTTATATCCTGTAAAAAACATATAGTTATCCTAGTAATCCTTTGCTACCTATGCAGGAAATCTTGAGGCCATCCTAGAATTTTTCTTTTCATTATAGTAAACATTTTTTTCTGAATGAAACTTTTATTTTAGTGGGGAAAAGAGAAGAAAATGAACAAAACAATTAAGAAACAATATAATAGGTAGAAAGTGATCATTGTTAAAGAGAAATATAAAGGAGAGAAATATAGAAAGAGTATCAGCTTTGCTGAGGACAGAGTCAGATGTAAGAACAAAGTGGATGCCTGTTGGATATAGTCAGAAGGACCATGCAAAATATTATAGGCAATTTTTATAACTCATATATACAGGAGAGTTCATATTACCACTTTATTCCACCACAATACCAAAAGTTTTCTTGAGAAATGTATTATAAAAATACTAAAAAATAGCTAATTCATAGACTAATTTTTTTTAATCAACAATGTCATTCACAAAAAAATCCTAGTTTTTTTCCCCTGTGGATTATAGATGTAGGCATTTGCCAACATTAAACTAGGATTCTAAAGAGGTATTATTAAAATAATTACATTTTAATACTCTACAATATCTAACCACTTTCTAAAAATGAAGAAGGTACAAACAGCCAAAAAAATACTATGAAACAATAAAATTTAGTCCTGTTTTTGATAAAAGTATTTATCAAATTAGGAATAGACAGGAATTTGCCATATTTAATAAAGGGTATCGTCAGAAAAGAAAAAAATCAGAAAACAACATATTTAAAGGTGATATGCTAGACCTTACTCTTTGATATTGGAAATTAGATAATAATGCTTATTTATAAATACTTCTATTCAACAGTTTACTGGAAGTTCTAGCCTCAGGTAAAGGAAAAAGAAAATAAGAGAAATTGAAGAAATAAAACTACATCCTCAAGTGACATGATTATAAAAGCAGAGAATCTAAAATAATCTACAAATAAATTATTAGAACATTTATTTTTAAAATTTATTTATTTTATTTATTTATTTTTGGCTGTGTTGAGTCTTTGTTGCTGTGCACGGGCTCTCTCTAGTTGCAGTGAGTGGGGGCTACTCTTCATTGTGGTGCCTGGGCTTCTCATTGCGGTGGCTTCTCTTGTTGTGGAGCACGGGCTCTAGGCGCATGGGTTTCAGTAGTTGTGGCACTCAGGCTTAGTAGTTGTGGCACATGGGCTCTAGAGTGCAGGCTCAGTAGTTGTGGCGCATGGGCTTAGTTGCTCCGTGGCATGTGGGATCTTCCCAGTCCACGGCTCAAACCTGTGTCCCCTGCATTGGCAGGCAGATTCTTAACCACTGAACCACCAGGGAAGCCCCTAGAATGTTTATAAGTTAGTGAATTTATGAGAATCGCTGGATACAAGGTTAAAGTACAAAAATAGTTGCTCCGGCATGTGGGATCTTCCCAGTCCACGGCTCAAACCTGTGTCCCCTGCATTGGCAGGCAGATTTTTAACCACTGAACCACCAGGGAAGCCCCTAGAATGTTTATAAGTTAGTGAATTTATGAGAATCGCTGGATACAAGGTTAAAGTACAAAAATTTGCATGTTACACATGCTAAATAAACAATTAGAAAATAAAATAGGAAAATAAAACCATTTAAAGTAACATCGAAAAGCATCAGATACATAGGAATAAATCTACCCAGAAAAACATACAGTGTCATTAAGCGATATAAAAACCTAAATAAATGTAAAGCTATACCATACTTATCTATTGATAAGTTTAACGGTATAAAGATAGCATCATCTTCAAATAAATTAAACTGTTTAATGCAATCTAAGGTTTTTTTTGTTTGTTTTAAATTCCTGTTAGGATACTGACAAACTCATTTTGAAATTTGTATGGTGATTCAAAGAGCAAAGAATAGTCAAGACAAATCTTGAAGGCAAATAACTAGAGGGTGGGACTGTTTTACTCTCTTAAATATAAGTATTTAGTATAAAGCCATATTAATTAAAATACTGGGCTTTTAAAAAAATTTTTCATTGGAGTATAGTTGCTTTACAATGTTGCATTAGTTTCTACTGTACAGTAAAGTGAATCATATATTCCCTCTTTTTTCGATTTACTTCCCATTTAGGTCACCACAGAGCATTGAGTAGAGTTCCCTGTGCTTTACAGTATGTTCTCATTAGTTATCTGTTTTATACATAGTATCAATAGTGTTTATATGTCAATCCAAATCTTCCAATTCCTCCCACCACCACCCCCTTCCCCCTTGGTATCTATACATTTGTTCTCTATGTCTGTGTCTCTACTTCTGCTTTGCAAATAAGGTCATCTATACCATTTTTCTAGATTCCACATATATGTGTTAATATACGATATTTGTTTTTCTCTTTCTGACTTACTTCACTCTGTATGACAGTCTCTAGATCCATCCATGTCTCTACAAATGACCCAATTTCGTTCCTGTCTATGGCTGAGTAATATTTCATTGTATATATGTACCACATCTTCTTTATCCATTCCTCTATTGATGGACATTTAGGTTGCTTCCATATCCTGGCTATTGTAAATAGTGCTGCAATGAACATTTGGGTGCATGTGTCCTTTTGAATTATGGTTTTCCTCTAAGAGTTTTATAGTGTCTGGCCTTACATTTAGGTCTTTCATCCATTTTATTTTTGTGTATGGTGTTAGGGAGTGTTCTAATTTCATTCTTTTATATGTAGCTGTCCAGTTTTCCCAGCATCACTTATTGAAGGGGCTGTCTTTTCTCCATTGAATATTCTTGCCTCCTTTGTCATGGATTAGGTGTCTGTAGGTGCGTGGGTTTATCTCTGGGCTTTCTATCCTGTTCCACTGAGTTATATTTCTGTTTCTATGCCAATACCATACTGTCTTGATTACTGTAGCTTTGTAGTATAGTCTGAAGTCAGGGAGTCTGATTCCTCCAGCTCTGTTTTTCTTTCTCTAGATTGCTTTGGCTCTTTGGGGTCTTTTGTGTTTCCCTAAAAGTTGTAAATTTTTTAATTCTAGTTCTATGAAAAATGCCATTGGTAATTTGATAGTGACTGCACTTAGTCTGTAGATTGCTTTGGGTAGTATAGTCATTTTCACAATATTGATTTTTTCAATGTAAGCACATGGTATATCTCTCCATCCGTTTTATGGGTAGTAAGGTAGAAAAATAGATCAATGACAAAGAATAATGTTTAGAAACAGATCAACACATGGGTGGACAATTGATTTTTGAAAACAATAATATAGTAGAGTGCTGAGGAAACCTAATAAATTTCAATAAATGTTACATATAGAAAAAAATGGTATCTGACAGTTATTCCACACCATATACAAATAAATTCCAGGTCCTATATATATATGTAAATTTGAACATACAATAGAAAAAAAATAGTCTCTTCAATAAGTGGTGCTGGAAAACCTGCACAGCCACCTGAAAAAAAAAAGAAGAAAAGAAAGGAAAATAGATCATTCTCTCACACAATACAGGAAAATAAACTAAAAATGGATTAAAGACTTGAATGTAAGACCTAAAACCATGAAACTCCTACAAAAGAGCATAGGCATTATGCTTTTTGTGCCCTGATCAGCAGTTGTGAATTGGTTTTTGGACATGAGTCCACCTTCCCCCCAGGTTGCCAGCTTCCTGAATAAAGCAACTTTTCCTTTCCTACCAACATTTGTCTCTCCAGTATTGGCTTTCAAGCAGTGAGCAGCTAAACCTGAGTTGGGTTAGAATATTGGTGGGGATGTGGACAAAAGGAACCCTTGTGCACTTTTAATGGGAATGTAAATTGGTATAGCCATTATGGAAAATGGTATGAAAGTCTCTCAAAAAATTAAAAATAGAGCTACCATATGGACCAGCAATTTTACTACTGAGTATATGAAATGAAACTGTACCTCAAAGAGATATCTATCTACACTCTGCATGAACTACATGTTCATTGTAGCATTATTCAAAATAGTCAAGATACAGAAACAAACTGTGACCATTGGTGGATGAATGGATAAAGAGATTGTGAGATACACACACACATATATGTACATACACATATATATATATGTGTATATATATGTACATATACACTCATACATATACATACACACAAATAAAATGTTCTTCAGCCTTAAAAAAGGAGATTCTACCATTTGCAACAACCTGATGAACCTGGAGGACATTATGCTGAGTGTGATAAGTCAGAAAGAAAAATACTGCATGATCTTACTTACATACAGAATCTAAAAAAGTAAAATACATAGAATCAGACAGTAGAATGGAGGTTACCAGGAGCAGAGAGATTGATCAAAGTGCACAAAATTACCATTATGTAGGATGAATAATTCTATAAATCTAACATAAAGCATGATGACTACAGTTAATAATACTATACTGAATACTGGAAATTTGCTGAAAGAGTAAATTTCAGGTGCTCTCACTTCACATACAAAAATGGTAGCTATGTGAGGAGATAGATATGTTAATTAGTTTGACTGTAGTAATTGTTTCACTATACTTATGTATGGTGAAATATATATTCATCATGTACACCTAAAAGATAATTTTCATTTGTAAATTTTAGTTAAAAAAAGGAAAAAAGACATACAGTTTAGAAGACAAATGTTGAATGAATGAATGAAAGTCACTTCACATTTCATGGTTTGTTGTAAATGCCTAATGCATGATATCTGTTACTATCCCATATAATTTAATGGCCATGTACTTTGAATTCCTATAGACACACATGATCTGAAAGAACAGAAACAAAACAAAATAAGAAGAGCCCTAAAGGAAAGAGAAGAGGGGAATCATACAGCAGATAACTTGTAATGCCCATTGCTTTTATTTTTTTACTTTTTCAAAGTACTGTTAAATTCACTTATTTTAATAAATAGTAGAAATGTGCATGATGTAGACAGTGGAAAATTAAATGAATTCCTTACAGCCCATATTTTTAAAGAATGCACAGGGATGAAATAACGATGGTAGTAAGGATTATATAGAAAATGATTTGGAATAATTTCCTAATTTATGTTAATAATTCTATGTCCGCTCTTAGAGGAAAATGGGGAATTAACTAAATGCTCTCTTCCACAGAGAACAGTAACAATTTTATTCATTATTCTAAATTTTAACAACATCTATGACTTTCTATCCAGAATTCTTGAACCAAGCACTTCCTGAGTGATTTTATAAAGTTGTTGGCAGGTCATGCGAGAGAAGAAACAGAGATCATTGTTTATTAAGGATGAATAGCTTTTTGCAAAGTCCTACATCTTTATCTTAGTTAATCTTCTAACTGATCTTTCTTGCAAGGTAAATTTATATTCCCCACTTTATGAATAGACAGGCTATATTATCTGCCTGAGTTCAAACTGAAAATGTATGATAGAGCCTGCAGTTGAACCCATGCTACAGGATTCCACATCAACAGCACTTTCTGCTCTGCCACACAGCCATTTATATAACATGTAGAAATTAATGGTGTCAAGTGTAGGAGAAAGAGAGCAGGAGGAACTTTCAAGTAATGTAACCTCTTGTGGAACAATGGGATGGCCTTGAAGGAAAGGACAATTTTAAACTTGATTTGGAAGAAAATGATTGTTGAAAGTGAACATTATTCTCTAGGGCATTCATCCTTCTAGATTCTGTACTCATACATGTAATATAATATTTATAGCATAATTAATAGGTATTTTCAAGGTATGGAAATTTAGCCTTTCAGAAAAATGCATTGATTTGTGCTTAAGTGGTCTTTAGGAAATTCAAGTTTGTTTTTTTTAAGATTTTTTTAAAAGTTTAACAAAAAAAGTGTTTTAAAGGCAATTTAAAGAAAGAGAAAGCAACTGTAACTGCATCAATTTGTGTTTAAAAGCAGTGTTCCTTCTTAGACCTCAGATAATTATGTACTTTATGTTATAGATGCAGAGAAGCATCTCAAGTTTCTCTCAAGCAAAATATATAGGTTAATATAATTCAATGATTAAAAATTTAGATGTTGTTAAATCAAATCACATGTGAACTTAGGAAAGAGACTTTTTTAAAAGGACTATTGCAATAAGGGAAAAGAGACTATTGCAATATGGGTATAGACAACAATCTCATGGGCAGGTAGAAAAAGATTGTGTATTATAGGGAAAGGAATAAGTCTAGAAAGAATAGGCATAGGGTGTGGGTGGCATGACTAGAGGACAGTTCATCATGGACTGATTTTCCTTGTGTTCAGCAGGT
>NW_006774670.1:1243187-1256004 GCF_000442215.2 Lipotes vexillifer
TCAGCAGGTTCTCAGGAGAGGACATTAAGGAGTGATTACATACTAAGGGTCGGTCAAAATTCAGGACCTGGAAAAAGGAAAAAAGCTTAACTAAAGTTTAGTCAAATTAGTTAATAAGCACTTTTTTTTAACTGTTGAGCAGTGGCCGCCAGCTGTTCAGCTAATCTTTTATGAGGCAAATAATGGTTATTTGGACAACCTGAGTCTGGCCTTGTCATATGTAAATGAGGGGGATATTCATGAGTCTTATGGAGACTCACGGAGAAAGAGTGGTTCTTTGCAGTAAGCTGTTTCCTGAACAGAAACGGAGGGGACTCCTTAACCTTGGCTGATTCCAGGAGCATAGAACTCAGGCTAACAGTTTTACATTGTCAATGTCAATCATTTTTCCCCTGTGCTATTTTTCACAAAACAAAGTCAAAACCTCTAACCAACTTATAACATACTTGCAAACAATTAAGACATGAAAATAATATAAGCTCTGTTAAATCAATTAATCAAAGAGGCCATTAGACTGAAGTGGCTCTAAAGCCCTGGTAGCCTTATGTAAGCAAACCAAAATCTAAGCTAGTAAATGTCTCCAGATTATTGTTAATGCAAGTTTGTGTTCCCAATGCACAGTGAAGCCAAACAAACTGAAACGTAGGCATTTGGAGCAGAGAAAGGTTTCTTGCAAGGCCATGCAAGGAGACTCATGCCCTGAAAGACCTCAAGCTCCCTGTAGGGTTTCAGCAAAGCATTTTTAAAGACCGGGGTGAGGGGTGTGGGTCTCAGGGTATGTGATCAGCTTGTGCACAATTCTCTGACTGGCTGTTGGTGAGGCAGCAGGAAGGTGTCACAGGGGTTAACATTATCAGTCCTTATTAGATGTGAAACTGAGTGGATGGTAGTGCTGACAATATATAAAGTATGAAACAAAAACAAAAGCCTATAGGGAAAACTTGGATTTTCATAGTTTAAATTTGGGATTACAGAGTCAGTGAGATGTTTCCATAATCATGGAGGTCATCTAGGAGGGAGATATAAATTTAAGAATTATTAGCACATAGTTATTAGATTTTGGGATAGACTTAGTTGAGATCACCTAGGGAGCTGGTAGAATGAAAAATCATTTGACTTTGTATGGCATTCTATAAAACAAAAATATAGATGGTGGGCCAAAATGTAGTACATGCAGCAAAGAAGAGTTAGTTAGAAAAAAATTTACAATATGTTATAAGCAAGGGAAGTAGAGGGTCTCAGAAAGAAGGAGTGAGCAAAGGTGTCAAATGAAGCAGAAAATTAAGGCCTAAAATTATCCTTGGTATTTGACATTCACTTCTTTGGTAGATATACACTGAAGATCTACTGTGTGCTATGCACTACCAACACAGAGGTGAAAAAAATAGACACGCCCTTTTTCATCATGGAGATTACAGTCTAGTGGGGAAGAAAATCATAAAAGAAAAATTATTACCCTAAATCGTGATGAGTACTTATTAGAAAAAGAAGAGTGGGAACAGAGAATAAGGAGTTCCTTAATTTATATTTGAAAGTTAAGACAGGCTTCTCCGAGTAAGTGACATTTAAATTGAGATCTGAAAGATGGCAGCTTAAAAGTGACCCTAGGGATTATATTTTCAAGGAACCTTAGGGTAATATTCAGATTGCAGTGGGTTGAAAAATTGTTACATGAGAATTCAATTCAATTTAAAGAACAGTGAAAAGAGAAGAAAAATGAAACTTGGTAAAGGTGATCTGGTATGTTCAGGATTCTTGGAGGAGGAATTTCTAGACAAGGGGACTATTTTCAACTAAAGCTATCAAAGCATATGTTGGAAGAACCCCATGGAGGTGAATACAGCTAGAGCATAGATAGTGAGGAGGGAAGTAGAGAGAGATAAGGTCAAAGAGGCAGTGATTCAAGGAGGAGTGGGAAATAAGTCAGTGCTTTAAATCATTATAAGGACCTTGGATTTTACTTTGAGGAAATGAGAAGTCTTTGCAGGTTTTGAGCAAAGTGGAATAATCTGATTTACAGTGAGGAAGATCATCTTGGCTGCTATTTGGGGGATAGGCTGTAGAGGGAAAGGGTAGAAGGGAGAAGACCTTTTAGGAAGCTAAGTAAAAGATGGTTAATAACTTGTACTAGAACAATAGTAGAGGAGATGGTGAGAAGTGATCATAGTCTTCATACATTTTGAAGACAGGTTCAAACAAAATTTTCTGATATAGAGGATTTGAGAAAGAGAAGAATTAAAAATAATTCCAAGATTTTAGACCTGAGCAATTAGAAGAATGTAGTTGCCATTAAATGAAACGAGGGATGAAGAATTAAAATTCAGGTTTAAACATGTTAGCCTTAAGATATCTATTAAACATGATCTTTTATATATGAGACTTGAGCTTGAAAAAGAGATTTAGGCTAGAGATATAAATTTGGATGTGGTAAACAAAGAGATGCTACTTAACTGGATGGAGCAGGATGAGATCTTCTAGGGAGAATGTTTGGCTAGAAAAGAGAAGAAAACCTGGGGTGGAACCTAGGGTATCCCCGACACCTAAGAGACTATTGACAGTTAACTGAAACTAAGCAACTATTGAGGTGAGGGAAATAATAAAAATAGCAACAGAAAGCCAAAAGAAAGTATATCTAGTAGGAGGAGATAACACTTTGTCAAATGCTGGCTTGTAAGTCTAGTAGGATGAGGACCAAAAGTTGAGCTTTAGATGCTGCTGCACAGAAGTCACTGATGATCTTGATGGGAGAAGTTTCAGTGGGGTGATGGGGGCAAAATCTTTCCTGGAGTGAATTTAAGAGAGAATGGTACAAAAGGAACTAGAGACAGCAAATTTAGAAAAATGTCAGAGTTATGAGATAGTAATCATAGGGGAGGTGGAGTCAATAATATTTTTATGTGTTTTTAAACATGGGAGAAATAGCAGCATTTTGTCTGTTGACATCAATGATCTAAGAGAAATAAAAATTGAAAAAATGCCGTGTGACAGAGAATTATTGGATGAATGTCTCTGAGAAAGCCAGAGGAAGGAATCCAGTGAAGAAGTAGAGAGTCTCGTTTTAAAAGGACTATGTATACTTCATTTGGTTTACATAGTGGACATAGTTTAAATGCTGGGAAGGTGACATAAAGTATGAGGAATAAAATACTTTACGCTGATAGAAGAAAGTGAGTTCAGTAAGTACATAGACCAGGGCTTGCCAAACTACATCCTGTGTGTCAAACCAGCCCACCACCTAGTTTTATAAATAAAATATTATTGGAACAAAGCCAAGTCTGTTCATTTACATATTGTCTTTTGCTGCTTTCACATAATAAGGGAAGACTTGTGTAGTTGTGGTAGAGACTGTATAGACTCTAATGCCTAAATACTTACTATCTGGCTCTTTACTTAAAAACGTGTGCTGACCCCTAGTATAGACTGTTCTTTCCAGAAGATTACTTTGCTGTGGGAAAAGAAATTTGATACTAAGTAGGGATGATACAAGGTCCAGAGATTTTTTTTTTTGCTTTTGTTAATTGTTTTTAAAGGACAAGGTATCACGTTTATGGGTCGAAAAAAGGAGGAAGTGAAAGGAATAAATTGAAACGATACGGAGAGAATTAATGACAAAAAGGAAAAAAAAACACTCTAGAGGAGTCCACAGAGACCAGGTTTTTAAAGGAGAAATAGCAGCAGCAGATAGACTTGTTAAAACAATAAAGGGAAGGAAACCCATGCATGCCTCAGTGAAGCTGTAGGTTTTCCCTCATGTCTTGTAAGGTCATTTCCACCATAAATATCTGGCAGATTTTTTCCGTTGATTTCTTTATTGTTTTAAAGCTGAGTATTTATTAGTGTCGTTCATTAGGGTAAAAAATATATTTGTTTTACCTAGTTGTGTGCATATTTGAAATGATCCTCATCTTCCAGCCTCATATTTTGAAGAAACTAATTCAATACGTAATATCTGTCAGCTTTAAATAACTTCTTTATAGGCTCAAGATAGAATTGATCAGAAATTTGAACAGAAAAAGTGCTCATTTGTTAAAAGAAAGTGTCCAGAAAACAGAAAAAAATGAACAAATTTCCAAAAAAGCATATTTGTTTCCAAATAGAAAAACACAGAATTTCTTTGATGCAGCCAGATTGAATGACACTGCTTCCCTCCTGAGAAGCAATACCTGTTCTTTCATCTCCAGTGGATACCTCTGACACTGGATTACCCCTCTTGGACCTCTGTCAACCTGCTGATAGATTTTTGACCCTTCGGCCACTCAACATCTCCAACTCTCATGTTCATTGAAAACAGATATCTGGCTTCCCATTGTCTTTTTGGACTCTCCTCTGACCTGCTTTCTATGTAGTGTCAGTGCTCTGACATTACTTATCACACTGTAGTGTGTTGCTTCTTTCACCTTAGACCCTGACTGGCATGACCTGTGTACACATACTGGCAGATCACAAAGGTCAGAGAACACCTGATTTTAAAATAATAATAATATATTTGCAGTACTTTAAGCAGAGTGGAAAATACTGAACTGAGGGTTTGCTGCTGTTACAGTAAGAAGGATATTTAATAACATTAGAATAACAAGTTATGAGGGAGAAAGACAGAGGTTTGTGCAAACAAGAAATTGTAGAATCGTATTTGTCACCTTCTTTTCCTTTTTACTAATTTTTTCTAATTATTTTTACTAATTATTTTCTTACGTTAGGCTGTCTCTTATTAGCTGGTCTCCTTTGTGTGCCATTCTGTTCTGAACCATGTTCTTATACTCTTCATCTGCTTCATTGTCATAGTACTTCTAGGATAGAAGACTCTTTAGTTTGATTGACTCTCTCTCATTCAACCATTATACTAAACTCCAACTAAGGTCCCTAAATTGTGCCAGTTGGACTTTTCTTCACCAAAAGCTATGTCCAAAAGATTCCAAAATTCCTATGAATATTAGTTGAAAATTCTACTTTATCTAAATTGTAGGTTTTATATTGAAGTTTGAATTCTATCACTGGCCATCTTAGAAAAGGTTCACTGCCTCATTATTCTGTTACCTTCTTTAAGATTTTTTTAAAGAAATATATAGTTATTTCAGAAGTCTACATTAATTCTGATATAATGACATTTTTCATAGGTGTACTTTGTTTGACTCATAATGGGTTTGGATTTATGGTTCTTATTATGACTCCTTTTAATTATTAGCCTACTTTTTAATCAGAATACCACATGTTAAATACAGATTTATGATTTGTCTTGAAAACATGTCCAATCATCATCATAGGGCTCACATTCCTTCTCAGAAACACTAAGGTAAAGCAAGAGTGACTGCCCACTTTAGATTCTTGTATCCTTAGAGTGCCCAGCAATGTGTATTTTTTAATCCACTCATCCAAAATTTCATTTACATTATCTCTCTGGTTCCTACACAACTTCTTTGGCTTAGCAAACATACCGTAATCTGAGTATTAAAACTTATGAAGAAAATGTTTCTGAAATAATCTCATGCCTTATTCAATGGTTAATGATAATTATATCTGAAGATTTGTGGCAAATATTTTATACATTAGAACACAGGGAAATAAGAGTAAATCATCCAATACTGGTTTAATTTTCTTTCATAAACTGTTTGGAAGTAAAAATATAAGACAGAGAAATACATAGTCATAAGTGTACGTGTTGATGAATTACTACAAAGTGAGCACAACCATGAACCATCACCTGGATCTGGAAATCAAGCATTACCATTATCCTATAAGCTGCTTTTTTTTTTTTTTTTTTACATCTTTATTGGAGTATAATTGCTTTACAGTGGTGTGCTAGTTTCTGCTTTATAACAAAGTGAATCAGTTATACATATACATATGTTCCCATCTCTCTTCCCTCTTGCATCTCCCTCCCTCACACCCTCCCTATCCCACCCCTCTAAGTGGTCACAAAGCACCGAGCTGATCTCCCTGTGCTATGCGGCTGCTTCCCACTAGCTATCTATTTTACGTTTGGTAGTGTATATATGTCCATGCCACTCTATCGCTTTGTCACAGCTTCCCCTTCCCCCTCCCCATATCCTCAAGTCCATTCTCTAGTAGGTCTGTGTATTTATTCCTGTCTTACCCCTAGGTTCTTCATGACATTTTTTTTTCTTAAATTCTATATATATGTGTTAGCATACGGTATTTGTCTTTCTCTTTCTGACTTACTTCAGTCTGTATGACAGACTGTAGGTCCATCCACCTCATTACAAATAGCTCATTTTCGTTTCTTTTTATGGCTGAGTAATATTCCATTGTATATATGTGCCACATCTTCTTTATCCATTCATCCGATGATGGACACTTGGGGTGTTTACATCTCCTTGCTATTGTAAATAGAGCTGCAATGAACATTTTGGTACATGACTCTTTTTGAATTTTGGTTTTCCCAGGGTATATGCCCAGTAGTGGGATTGCTGGGTCATATGGTAGTTCTATTTGTAGTTTTTTAAGGAACCTCCATACTGTTCTCCATAGTGCCTGTAACAATTCACATTCCCACCAGCAGTGCAAGAGTGTTCCCTTTTCTCCACACCCTTTCCAGCATTTATTGTTTCTAGATGTTTTGATGATGGCTATTCTCACTGGTGTGAGATGATATCTCATTGTAGTTTTGATTTGCATTTCTCAAATGATTAATGATGTTGAGCATTCTTTCATGTGTTTGTTGGCAGTCTGTATATCTTCTTTGGAGAAATGTCTGTTTAGGTCTTCTGCTCATTTTTGGATTGGGTTGTTTGTTTTTTTGTTATTGAGCTGCATGAGCTGCTTGTAAATTTTGGAGATTAATCCTTTGTCAGTTGCTTCATTTGCAAATATTTTCTCCCATTCTGAGGGTTGTCTTTTGCTTTTTGCCACTTTCCCAGCCACTAACTTCTTGTTTGCCTCTTTGAACTTTATATAAATTCAATCTTTTGTGTCCGGCTACTTTCTCTCAATATCATGTTCATGAGATCCATTATGACATTGTGTTGTAGCTGCATTTCATTCATTTTCTATCCCTGTGTATACTATCCCATTGTATAAATACACCAGAAGTCATTTTAATTATGCTGTTGTTTGATATTTGGATGTTTTTTATTTTTTGGACATTACCAGTATCTCTGCTGTGAACAGTCTTGAACAAGTATTGTGGTGAACATATCTGCACGTACTTATTGGGTACATACCAGGAGTGGATTTTCTAGGACATATGCTATGCCTAGCGCCAACTTTTGTATCCACTGCGCCAAATTCTCTTAATCAACGTTGTCAACTGACACTCCCAAAATAATTGTATGAAAGTTCTAATTGTTCCACATCATTAATAAAATGTAGTGTCATCAATCCTTTAAACATTTAACCATTTTATCATCTGTGTAGTGATATGTTTTATAAGCACTAATTTTTTTTTTTGGATAAGATGACTTTATTTATTTATTTTTAACATCTTTATTGGAGTATAATTGCTTTACAATAGTGTGATAGTTTCTGCTGTATAACAGAGTGAATCAGCCACACACATACATATATCCCCATATCTCCTCCCTCTTGCATCTCCTTCCCACCCACCCTACCCCGCCCCTCTAGGTGGTAACAAAGCACCAAGCTGATCTCCCTGTGCTATGCAGCTGCTTCCCATTAGCTATGTGTTTTATATTTGGTAGTGTATATATGTCCATGTCACTCTCTCATTTCATCCCAGCTTACCCTTTCCCCTCCCCATGTCCTCAAGTCCATTCTCTACATCTGCATCTTTATTCCTGTCCTGCCCCTAGGTTCTTCAGGACCATTTTTTTTTTAGATTCCATATATATGTGTTAGCATATGGTATTTATTTTTCTCTTTCTGACTTACTTTACTCTGTATGACAGACTCTACATCCATCCATCTCACTACAAATAACTCAATTTCATTTCTTTTTATGGCTGAGTAATATTCCATTGTATATATGTGCCACATCTTCTTTATCCATTCATCTGTCAATGGAAACTTAGGTTGCTTCCACACACACAAAAATAAACTCAAAATGTATTAAAGACCTAAATGTAAGGCCAGACACTATAAAACTCTTAGAGGAAAACAAAGGAAGGACACTCTTTGACATAAATCACAGCAAGATCCTTTTTGACCCACCTCCTAGAGAAATGGAAATAAAAACAAAAATAAACAAATGGAACCTAATGAGACTTAAAAGCTTTTGCACAGCAAAGGAAAACATAAACAAGACGAAAAGACACTCCTCAGAATGGGAGAAAATATTTGCAAATGAAGCAACTGACAAAGGATTAATCTCCAAAATTTATAAGCACTAATTTTTTTACTGGAATTATCTACATTTTTTTTTTTTTTTTTTTTGCGATACACAGACCTCTCACTGTTGTGGCCTCTCCCGTTGAGGAGCACAGGCTCCGGACGCGCAGGCCCAGCGGCCATGGCTCACGGGCCCAGCCTCTCCGTGGCATGTGGGATCTTCCCGGACTGGGGCATGAACCCATGTCCCCTGCGTCGGCAGGCGGACTCTCAACCACTGCACCACCAGGGAAGCCCTATCTACACATTTTTGACTTTCCTCAAGTTTAAGAGTTCTGGTCATGTGGGTTAATTCATTCTTGTAGTTCACAGATTATAGTTTCTGAGTTATTTTTAAGAATATGCTAAAACATTTCTAAGAAAATGTAGAGGCTATTCGAAGTAAGAGTCAGAATTGACATTTCTAATATATTCCCCACTTCAAAAGAAAAATAAGAATAGCTAAAGTATTCTTGTGTTCAGTCTCAAAGCCTGAGTACTAAATGCCCAGTAAGGAAAAAATTGGTCAAAACTGGGGAATGGCTGTCAAAGAACTGAGAGTCACAGTAATTCGGGCAAGTCAGAATGAAAGACCAGAGAATCCACCTAAGGAAAGAAGAGGTGGTCAGGAAAAACAAACAAACAAACATATGTAAGTAAGCAAGGGTTTATTTGAGGAAACTAAGCAAAGATGGAAACGACTAAGAAAAGAATGCTAACAAACAAAAGGCCTAGAACCTAAGACAGAATTTTGGTATCCAAGGGTCAGAGTAACCATAAAAATGACATTTAAAACTTTGACCCTGAACTACCACTGAACCTGGTTAACCTCTAGGTGTGAAGGTGCAAATGTTGGCAAGTGTATTCATCTTATTTGAGTTGAGGGTGCTAGGGAAGGAGTCTGACAACCGGTGTACTCAGGCACTAATCAAAATACAGGCATGAATAGCGATGTTGTGGATACATACCACTTTAGAAATAAACGATGACTTAATCATCAAGGGTAGAACTCCATTTCTTCTGCAAATTTATAGAATTCTAATTTCCAGCAGGCTCATTATTGCCCTCCTTCAAGTTAATGAGTCAATTTGAAGGTTTAACTTTGCAGAAAGCCAAAACCTTAGCAAAGTTCCATTTTAACTATATTGAGTTGCCCTTGAAAGTTTTCTACTAACATAGAAATAGTGTCTCATTCATGGGAATTATAGCAGTGAATGATTTTTAATAGGCAATAACAAGGTAACCAGTGGCAGGTAGGAAAAGGCTTTATTCTACTTTCACTAACATGTCCAGTGGGGTAAATTTGAAATTCTTTTATAGCAAGATTCCTGCTTCAGATAATAGAACTAAACTGAATGTTTATGTTTCAAAAGGTTTCTACAGCATCTCACAAGTCAGTTCTTAGAAGCCCTCTTCAAAAACTCAAGGAGAGCGCTTCCCTGGTGGCGGGGTGGTTGGGAGTCTGCCTGCCGATGCAGGGGACATGGGTTCGTGCCCTGGTCCAGAAGGATCCTGCATGCCGCGGAGCGGCTGGGCCCGTGGGCCAAGGCCGCTGGGCCTGCGAGTCCGGAGCCTATGCTCCGCGGTGGGAGAGGCCACGGCAGTGAGAGGCCCATGTACCGCAAAAAAAAAAAAAACTCAAGGAGAATTTTAAAGTTTAGAAGGTTTAAATCTATATATATATATATATATATATAGATAGATTTTTAAATCCTTTGAATATTACCTCTGCATAAAGAGTATGATGACAACTGAATATTTTAATTGTCTAAAAGTTTTTTAAAAACCTAATGCCTACAGAAAATCATGCCATTCATGGCAAATAGTCACATTTATATACCAGTTTATAATGCTAAATGACAACTGTATAGATTAAAAATATAATTAAAAAAAGTATTTGGGAATTTTGCAATTATTTATCCCTATTTTTTATTTCAAGTAATAAGAGCGTATATATGCATTTATGTATATACACGCAGTAAGTATACATGTGTGTATGTATTTGTATTTCTCACAGTATTTTCAAAAAAGATAATCCTTGGTTACTTTAGATATTAAAAAGCAATGTTTTGTATTTTCCTTGTGTATAGATAGGTTTTAATTTAAGCTATGACAGAACCCCAAGATAGATATTTACTTCTCTCCAACACTGAGATAAATAGTCCAGAGCTGGTGTTTGCTCTACAGTGTCAGGGACTCACGTTCTTTCATTTTGCCTTTGTGTGCAGCCTCCATCCCCATGTGATTCAAAATGGCTTTTCCAGTTCCAGTTACTAAAATTCCTATTGATGTTGACAAGAAGATAAAATAGAAGGAAGGCACGTGCTTGCTAAGAGTGTTCTTAAAGTTAGCACTCACAGTTTCTACTGCCATTCTTCTTGTCACAATTTAAACTTACGATCGTGTCCTAAAGAAGAGGCTGAAAATACAGTCTTTGTTCTGAGTGGCCATAGGTACAGGTACGTGTGCTATTAATATGAAAGAGGGTCATTGAGGAACATTTTGCAGTCTGTGTTCACCACCTGCTATCAACAGTGGTGATGTTGGCAGATGTATCTATATATATTTTAGTATGATATTATACTAGGAGCATGTGAAAAATATATGTATTATATATCACCCAAAGTAGAAAATAAGCATTGTTCTGTTGTTGAAGGTATTGAATTAGAAGACTGATGCTTCAGTTGATTGTATTAGGAATGTATTTGTATGAATGCACTTGGGGCAAAAGTAACACTAAGAAAAATTTTTTAAAGCACCATTAATCCTTTAAAGCCAACCTTAAAAGGGAAAAATTAGCGACATTTAAATGACACTCCAGAGTCTAACACTGTTTCAGTGTCACTTTCAATGTTGACATAGCTTCAGATGAAGATATAACTTTTAAGAGTCATTTGGGTATTATAATGAGAAAAAGACAATTAAGTAAAGCTCTATAAAATCCTCTAAATACTCAATTAAGAATATTAGGAGAGAAGATACCATTATTGTTTTCTCAACAAAAATTGAGATTAAAGCCAAAACTATTTTTTCACAAAAATTTGATCCAGAAGTTACACTCACATGAACGTAAGCACAAAGAGAGAGTCACCACCATACCCCTATAGCACTTTATAGTACCAAAACATCTACAGTAACTTAAATGATCAATAACAGTCAACTGATTGAATAAATTATAGTTCATCTAAAAATAGAATATTATCCATTAAAATGAAGTTGTTAATGTATATCCATTGGTATAGAAATAGATTTAGGCTATAATACTGTGTGAATGAAAAAAGTACAAAACATTATATGTAATATGATCCAGATTTGCAATACATGTGTATAATATAATATGGATTCACATGCATTAACATGTCTAGAAAAAATAAATGTTGACAGCAGTTAGCTCTATGTAGTGGAATTTTGATAATCAAAATTTTGTATTTTTTTCAGATTATGAGACTGACATGCTGCCTGCTGTGCTAAAAAGATAGTAATATTTTCTGTTTTTCAACACATATCATGTATTATCTGAAAATTATTACAAAAAGGACAAGATATAATCAGTAGGATAGTTTTAATGAAGTAGAAAATATTTGAGATATTTACTTAGGTGAAAGGCAGATTATATACTAATATGCATGTGTGAACCCTCTTTAGTAAAAATAATGTAATATGCATTATGATATATCAGTAGTATGTACAGCAAACATTATCTATGGTCAGTTTTGTGATTAAGACTCATAGATGATTTTTATAATAAAATTAATACTATATATTTTTAGATGTAGTCATATTATTAAGCATTATTTTATCATTGTCAAGATGTATGACTTTTACAGAGTTTTGGCTAGAATAAAAAAAATAAGTCCATTGCATGTTCCTTCTAGTTCTTACCATCTGTTCCTATACTTGACCATGAGAGCCTAAAAGAAGGCTGTTTCTGACACAAAAGTATCTAACTGCTGACAGGAAAATCCTAGGTAATTGGCCTTCAGTAGTCTTGACTATACTAATAGAGGTAACACCTAAAAATACTTCTATTCAAAAAGTTCTGATGGAATTGCATCAATTATTGTGAATCAACTGAGCCTGAAAAGCATGTCTGGTGGCAGGAGCCAGCATGATGCTACTTCAGCACTGGAGGCTGTGCAGGCTCATCAGCCCCTCCAGAGGGCCCGTACTATCTCCCCCTTACCCCACACATGCAATTGCTAAGATGGGGCAAAACCTTCTCTTTACAGTAGTACGGTTTAGCCAAGAGCCTAGGTACCGATTCCAGTTGGTTTCTGTCTATTGACTTGTTAACTATAAAATCATTTATATTTGGAAATTTTATTTTCAAGTGATACTGCATTAGTATTTGTCAAGAGCTGGTTGTGGAGCCCTAACTAAAAAGTTGAAAGGGAAATTTTTGGTTCATCCGGTCAAAACATGGGAAGTGCCTAGGCAGAACTTGTTTCAGGGACCTGTGGATTCACATCTAAAATGACCTATCTCTGTTTCTCTGTCAATCTGTATATCTCCCTTTTTCTCCAATTTTTCTTTCCCT
>NW_006774670.1:1256147-1299470 GCF_000442215.2 Lipotes vexillifer
CTTTCCCTATTTCCCCCTATTTCTGGTTGGTGCTATTTAGTTTTCTCCAACTGTTAGTAAAATTTCACCACATCCATAGGATCCTTTCAAAACCTTTCTCTCAGCTTTGATGTGTACCATATAAAATGTCTGGGGAGAATGTACTTTACATATCCACAGCCTCACACATCCCACATGTGAATTTTATCTTCCAAACACCTCCTGAACATGTCAATCTCTGTGTACTTCTAGCATGTCCACTTAGGCCGGCTGCTGTCGTCCCTTGCCTGGATTTCTGCAGTAGTTTCTAAATGTTCAACCTCCTGCATGCCCTCCCCATCACACACTGCTAAATAATTCTCCAGACTTGAAGTAACTTCCCAAGATTTCCCCCCAGGACATATAACCATTCTCCAGAGTGAAGTTAGAGAAATATTTTCAAATTGAAAGTCTAATCATGTCGCATTCACATAGTCTCATATTAAAATGCATCCATGGTCTCCCAGATTCCTGACCTTGGCCTGAAATGCCCTTTGGTAAATGGCTACCCCTTCCCACTCCAATTTCTTCTTTCAGAATGCATCCTTTATCTTCCCAGTGACTTTTCTTTTTCTGTTCTTCTTAAGTGGACACGCTTGCTAAAGGATCTTCTCCCTCTGCATGACTTTAACTTATTATTTGAAAAATTGATTCTAATTTTCTTAGATCTTAGATAAAAGTATTTGTTTCCTGTTGCTACTTAACGTTACCACAAACATAGTGGTTTAAAACAACATAGTTATATTACCTTACAATTCTGCAGGGCAGAGATCCATATCAATCTCATGGGGTTAATATTAAGATGTTCCTGCTGGAGGCTTGGGAAGGATCCATTTTGTTGGCTTTTCCGGTTTCTAGACATAGCCCGGCTTCCTGGGTTCATGGCCCCTTCTCCATCTTCAAAGCCTACAGTGTAGCATCCTCAAATCTCTCTCTCTGACTCTGACCCTCTGCTTCTGTCATCCCATTGTCATTGTCTCCTATGAATTTGATTCTTCTGCCACTTTTTTTGACAACTTTTGCAGTTATATTGGGCATACCCAGATTATCCAGGATAATCTCCCCATCTCAAAATTCTTAATGACAAAGTCCTTTTTGCCATATAAGGTACCATACTGATAACTGCTGGAGATTAGGAAATGGTCATCTTTGGGGGAGCATTATTCTGTCTACTTCACTAACATCATTTCTTTCTATGGAAAGTGTCTCAGAACTCATTTTTTTGATGAAAACTCCCTAATATGTTCTATCAATCTTCATTTACTTGTATCCTTCCCAAACCTAGACTCTTGGTGAACAAATGAATTTGTCCAGTTAATGTTCCCTTAATATTTGATCTTATCAGCTTAGACACAGAGATGTAGCATTATGATTGGCTCATCTTAAGTCACATATCCACATATGTAGTCAGGTGCATTGAATCTGTTACCAAAAGAAGGATGAGGAGGTGGTTGACATTCACAAACATAAGCTACTATATTGCCATTTTCTATCCTGTCTTCTAATTTTCCAGCATTAACACAACTCTCTTAGATTCAAATAAGGCCAACAGTAATGAAAAAGTGAAACTGAAAGTTGACTTACCAATAAGTATGGACTAGAAATTTCAGGAGTTATTCTAGCTTTAGGAAAATTCTTAGAAGTTCTTCTGGGGGGGGTAATACATATAGGAGTACTAGTTGGTAGTTTTTAGACACAATTTGATCAAATATTCAAAACTATACCGTTTCTGGGGACTGAACTTGAGAGTGTCAGTGATGGGTACAGCCAGGTAGAATATAGAATTACAGGCAGAATGACAGATAGGTCCTAAATTCCTAGGATAAAAGGGTGCATTTTAAATCAGAGTTTCAGTGTCCCAATAATTATTGATAAAACAAAGGCAAGACCACACTCTTAAGAGAATACTAAGGAAATAGACAGGTCAGTCGATAAAGTCCTTAATTAAAGGCTGTGGCATTTCAGGAATGCTATAAATCAGAAACATACACACACACACACACAATTTTCATCAGTTCCTAAATAAATTAGTTTTTAAAAATCTATTGAAAGTCAGGTCGAAAAAGATACCCTGGTGGGTCTATTTGCAAGGCAGAATTCTGCTGTGTGTGAGAAAAACAATAAATACTTTAATACAGGTCTATACTCAGAGCCAGAGGCAAATTCACCATGAAGCTAAATAAGCTTAAATATCAGATCAGAGCTCCTCACTTTTTGGATGTCTTCCAGGCACCTTGCAGGGACCTTAGCAAAGTGTCCATATGGTCATACTTTTGTATAAAATAGGCAAAATCAAGATTGTTTTTTATTGCAGTTGGTTAAAACAACACTCCAACTTAATCTTATTATTATTATTTTCTTATTTACCCTTGTGCTAGTTACATTAGAATTGCTGAGAACATTTTGGGGGAACCAGTTAACAGGAAGTTGAGTTGGGATTTCAATTCATTTGTTTTTCCTGGATATATTTGTATGACTTATAGTTTCCTTTGTCAACATTTTCATCACTACCAGATGTCTGATGTAGGAATGACTTCCAGGGATACTCCTGACCAATTTTATTGATACTCCCACGTTATTACATGAAGGTTCATGGCCAGAAGTTGTATGACAATAAAAATACGTCCCTTGACAATCAGCATTGGCATGTAGGTAGTACTGGTATGTAGGTAGAGAAATAGAAACAAACTAGGTATAGTATAGAGACAGAAACTACTCTTTCTTTTTTTTTATTGAAGTATAGTTTATTTACAATAATGTATTAGTTTCAGGTATACAGCAAAGTGATTCAGTCCTATTTTTTTTTCAGATCACTTTCCATTATGGATTATTACAAGATATTGAATATAGTTCCCTGTGCTATACAATAAATCCCTGTTGCTTATCTATTTCATGTATAGTAGTTTTTATCTGTTAATCCCAACCTCCTAATTTATCCTTCCCCCCACTACCTTTCCCCTTTAGTAACCATAAGTTTGTTTTCTATGTGTGTAAGTCTCTTTCTGTTTTGTATACAGATAAATTTACATTACTTTTCAGATTCCACATATAAGTTATATCATATAATATTTGTCTTTCTCTGTCTGACTTACTTCACTCAGTATTATAATCTCTAGGTCCATCCATGTTGCTGTAGATGACAATATTTTCATTCTTTTTTATGGCTGAGTGGTATTCCAATTGTGTGTGTGTGTGTGTGTGTGTGTGTGTATTCCACATCTTCTTAAACCAATAATCATCTTTTGACAGGCACTTGGGTTGTTTACATGTCTTGGCTATTGTAAATAGTATTGCTATGAATATCATGGTGCATGTATCTTTTCAAATTACAGTTTTCATCTTTTCTGGATATATGCCCTAGAATGGGATTGCTGGATCATATGGTAGCTCTATTTTTAGGTTTTTTATTTTTTTTTTTTTTAAGGAATCTCCATACTGTTTTGCATAGCGGCTGCACCAGTTTACATTCCTACCAACATGTAGGAGGGCTCCCTTTTCTCCACACCCTCTATAGCATTTATTGTTTGTAGACTTTTGGATGATAGCCATTCTGATCGTTGTGAGGTGATACCTCATTGTGGTTTTCATTTGTGTTTCTCTAATAAGTAATGATGTTGTGCATCTTTTCATGTGCCTGTTGGCCTTCTGTATGTCTTCTTTACAGAAGTTTCTATTTAGGTCTTCTGCCTATTTTTTGATTGGGTTGTTTGGTTTTTTGTTATTGAGTTGTATGAGCGGTTTCTGTATTTTGGATATTAACCCCTTGTCAATCACATTGTTTGCAAATATTTTCTCCTATCTCCTAGATTGTCTTTTTGTTTTGTTGATGGTTTACTTTACTGTGCAAAAGCTTTTAAGTTTGATAGGTTCAATTTGTTTAATTTTGCTTTTGTTTCTTTTGCATTGGGAGACTGATATAAGAAAATATTGTTATAATTTATGTCTGAGAATGTTTTGTATGTTCTCGCTAGGAGTTATATAGTGTCATGTCTCATAGTTAGGTCTTTAAATAATTTTGAGTTTATTTTTGTACATGGTATGAGGGAGTATTCTAATTTCATTGATTTACATGTAGCTGTTCAGCATTCCCAACACCACTTAATAAAGAGACTGTCTGTCTTTTCGTCATTGTATATTCTTCCCTCCTTTGTTGTAGATTAATTGACCATAAGTGTGTGGTTTTATTTCTGGCCTCTCTATTCTGTTTCATTGATCTATATATCAGTTTTTTGTGCCAATACCATGCTGTTTTGATTACTGTCACTTTATAGTATTATCTAAAGTCTGGAAGTGCTATGCCTCCAGGCTTTGTTCTTTTTCCTCAGAATTGCTTTGCTCACATGCCTGTAGAAGTAACACTACTTCTAGCTATGTGGTGTTAGAGAAAACCCATTTCTCAAAATACCCATTGTTTACCTCATTATTCTGCCTCAAACCTATTTAACCTAAATGGTTATGTCACTTAATTTAGACCAAGAAACAAATTCCAAATGGAATTAAAGTAAAATCTGTGACACTTCAAACACAAATGACTCATTTTTTAGAACAAGTGTTAAACATTTTTATCTTTGGAAGAACTGTCCCACACAAGATGTAAGTTTATCCTGAAGGTGGTGATGGTGTCACCCCTGATTATAGGGTCAAGAGATGAGCTACCACATTATTAGTTTAACTCAGGGCCAATCAGAACTTGGGGCCAGTTGAATCATTCGACCCATACTGCACATCCAATAAAGATCTCAAATTTAGACTTATCAAGTTATATATAAATTAGTTTTACATATGTAGTCACAGACTATTGAATATAAATAGGATATTTCTCATACAACTTTAAATTTATATACCATTACTAGATTTACCACCTAAAGCCACAATGAATTAATTTTATTTAAAAATTAAATTCAATAATTATCTAGTTAAGGGAAAATTGTAGTGCATTTTGTAGTGCATTTTGTAGCATGAAACCTATTTCTAACTGCATACATTCATAAAGACATTAGAGAAACCCTAGTTTAAGATAATAATGCTCATTTCTACATAGAAAAGGACATTAGGGAAGACTAAGACACTCTCAAGCAGAACTGGTCCAGTAACTGAAAAGAGAAAGAAAAATTGATAGAGAGAGAAAAAAAGAGAGAGGGAGAACCCTTCCATTTACAGATATAATTCGTGGGAAAGCATAAATGGAGAAGAAAACACAGCATAAACACAACACCTTAAGAGTATACTGGACAAAGGAGAATTTGAGCTTAGACTTGGATTTATGTTCTAAAGATTAAGTGTGAAATCCCAGGCATATAGAGAGCCAAAAAGGTCAGAAAGATTTTAGACTGCATTGATGTAATTATAATAAAAATTTTAGAGAATTTGTGAAAAGACAGGTGGAATAAGTAAGTTCAGGTGTTAAAAGACATGCTAAGAGAAAACTAAGAGAAAAAAGGTGAAACTTATGGGGTAAAGAGAAATAGAGGCTAAGAAGTTTCAAAATCTAAAAACAAACAAAGGAAGTTCCAAAATATGACAGTGAGAACTGACAATGGGTACATTTTATGAATCTGTACAAGCAAACATGAAATACAGATTGTAATCCCCAGACTCCTAGGACAATTTGCTAAAACTTTACTTTTTTGCATTTATTTATTATGGTAAAAAAATAACATAAAATTTACCTCCTTAACCATTTTTAAATGAGCAGTTCAGTATTATTAGTATATTCACATTGTTGTGAAACGTCTCCAGAACTTTTTCATCATGCAGAACTGAAACGTTATATCTATTAAACAACTCCCTTTTCCCTCCCTAATCTCAGCTGCTGGCAACCATCATTCACTCTCTGTTTCTGTGAATTTGACTACTTTAGTACTTCACATAAGTGAAATTATACAGTATTTGTCTTTTTGTGACTGGTTTATTCCACTTAGCACA
Organism: Lipotes vexillifer; assembly: GCF_000442215.2. NCBI lineage: Eukaryota > Metazoa > Chordata > Mammalia > Artiodactyla > Lipotidae > Lipotes > Lipotes vexillifer. The sequence goes on from NW_006774670.1 coordinate 1,262,091, forward strand.
AAATGTGTTTTACACATACAATAGAATATTATTCAACCTTGAAAAGGAAGGAAATCCTGTCATATGCTGTCATAGTAAGCCTTTACTTTTATATTAAAATGTCAATTTCTTGACTTCATACTTGTAAATTTGCTATTTTGTACTGGCTTAAATGGTCATCTCAGTAAATACATTTTAAAAGAAAAAAACGTAGGAAAACCTTATCTGAAATTCAGTATCCCTAATAACCTGTATAAGTCATCCACACTGTTTGTCATATACTGCCACATATAGAACAAAGCATAGGTAGGTAGATAGATAGAAAGATAGATAGATAGATAGATAGGCAGGCAGGCTGACTCATCACTGGATCACTGGTTTGGACATTTTATAGAAGGTAAAGATGATACCCTGCGTTGCTTTTCAGTCACCTTCAGAAGTTAGCAGTGTTCTTGAGACATTAAATACAAATGCAGTGGATCAAATACCATTCCAACAACCTAACTTCATTACATTTGCATGTATAAAACAGGAGGATGTTGAACCTAGAAGTAGACAGAGCACCACCAATGATGATATATTTTTTAGTGGAAATGCAATTTATGCACTTGAGCACAGCCCCACTTGGTGAAAGTCATTTGGGGAAATGAACTTTAGGATATGCTACTTCAAAACCACTGTGTTTAGTTGATAGTCCATAAATTCTCTATTGGAGATATTATGGTCTACAGTGGATTCTGCTTAATTGGCATATCTCAGTGGAAATTGAAATATGCCAATTAGACAATGATTGTCTCATTTAAATACATAATTGCTCATATGAACTATCAGATACATTTGAAATTTAGAAAGGATTTTTGAAATGCAAAACACTGACCAAACTGTATATGTACATAATTAAGACAAATTAGAAATGCAGATGTTGGGCATGATAAAAAGCATTATCATCAAGGCATAGTCCCATTTTTTTTTCAGCAGTTTAATAAGTATTATAATCCATCTGGACAACACAAACCCAAAATATACCTAATAACCCGAGTCAAAAACTGAATTTAAATCTGTATTGATATTCTATGCTAATATTTTAGAAATCCACCAAAAATATGCAGAATTTCTGCTTTTTAATACTTAAATTTTTTTTTTTTTTTTTTGCGGTACGCGGGCCTCTCACTGTCGTGGTCTCTTCCGTTGCAGAGCACAGGCTCTGGACGCGCAGGCTTAGCGGCCATGGCTCACGGGCCTAGCCGCTCCGCGGCATGTGGGATCTTTCCAGACCGGGGCACAAAACCGTGTCCCCTCGCATCAGCAGGCGGACTCTCAACCACTGTGCCACCAGGGAAGCCCTTAAATGTTCTTAATTAAAGCATTGATTTAGGGCGAATTAATTTCTTATTCCAGGGACAAATCTTTTTAAATTTCAAAAGAATTTTTACATTTGGAGTGTAAGTCAGTAGGATGCCCCTGTCATATAGGAGTCTGTGTACTAAGATAATTAATATGGGAAACTGTATTTCATGAAAAAAATTCCTATTTGCTAAAATGAATCTTTACAACCTGGAGAGCATCAAGAAATTCATGAAGGATGATATATTGAGAGTTTTCCCTACTTGTTAGTAAGGCATTAATAATGATTTACTAAGAATTTTGCCCTTAATTCACTCCACAACTTAAAAATTTTCGTGGATATATATATATATATATATATATATATATATATATATATACACACTCTTTGAGTATACATACATATATATGTATACTCATAGAGTACTTTTAGTTATGCTAAGTGAAAGGACAGTCTCATTTTTTCTGCTAGTATTAGTCAAATATTTAAAATAGTGAAAAGGTGATTTTCATTATTGTGTGGTACTAAAACTCTGTATAATCAATCACATATCCTCCAACAGTCTCATTTTTTCAATCTTATTTTATATTTTATAAAACACTTCAATGAGTTTCACAGCAGATTATTTCTTCAGAATAGATCTTAAATGTAAAGTTATTGATTACGATATGAAAAATTCGAGTTTTGATACAAATTTACTTACAGATTTTTTAATCAATTTATAATCCATAAAAAGTGAATAAATATTCCTGTTTTCCTAATCCTTGATAATTGCTATAGGCAAATTTCCAAAATGGCCCAGAACAACCCTGACCCCTGGTGTTCAACTCTTGTATAACATGGACACTCTGGTGCCCGGGGAGCTTGTGGCTATGCTGGGATTGTGGCTTCATTGACTAGGTTATATTATAAGGCAAATGATGATAGGATAGTCATTCCTGTGACCACATTCCAGCAGGCAAGACTCTGTTGTAGCTGACTGGAGATGAAGAACTCAGAGAAAAGGGATCCTGCTGGCCCAGGAAAAAGCAAATAGTCATTTTGTAAACTGCCCATGGGGGTGGGAGCCACATGGCAAAGAACTTAGGGCAAACTTTGAGAGATAAAAGTGGCCCCCAACTGATAACTAGCATGAAAACAGGTATTTCAGGCCTACATCTGCAGGAAACTAAATTCTGCCAAGAACCACATGAATTTGAAAGGCGGCCCTGTCCCACCCCTGACCCCGGGCTCCAGAAAAGAACAGAGGCCAAGCAACTCCTTGATTTCAGCTTTATGAGATCCCAAGCAGAGAACCCAGCTAATCAGTGCCCGATGTCTTTTCATCTAGCCCAATTGCTCATGTACTTTCATTCAGGTCAGCGTTAACTGCAGAAATTCGTTGCATAAAAATATCACTGTTTTTGACCACAGTGCACTCAGTTTGTACACTTTAGTGACTATTCTTTAATCTCATCCAAACAGTACATTAACCCCTCCAGCTATATCTTGTCAGCCTGCTCCTGCCTTTGCTTTTCTCCTTATTTAACTCAAACTCAAAGTTTAATAATTTAATAACACCTATAAAGGCTCTTTTCATTTTCCATTGCTGTATAAATTACCACAAACTTAGAAGCTTAAAATGAAACACGTTTATTATCTCACCATGTCCAGGAGCCCAGGCACAGTTTATATGGCTCCTTTGCTCAGGCTGTCATGAGGCTGCAGTCGGTTTTCTGACTTCATCTGAAGCCCAGGCTCCTCTCCCTAGATCCTGAAATTATTGTCAGAATTCATTTTCTTGCATCTCTAGAATTCATAGTATCTTGCATCTTCAAGGCCAACAGGAAAACATCTTTGAATTCAGGGAAGGCCTAAGTCTTCTTTTATAGAGATAAACAGATTGAGCAAGTAGGACTTGCTTAAGTCCTACCCAGGTTAATCTACATTTAACTCAGTGTCAAACCAATTAAGATCTTAATTACACCTGCAGAAACCCTCAATCTTTGCCACATAGTGCATCCTAATCACAGCTGTACCAGCAGTGGGAATCTTGGGAGCTGTCTTAAAATGTTGCTTACCACAAAATTGGTAGGCAATAATATATACATATTCCTTGACCCTCTGTTCTTTCCATTTTACCTCACTAACAAAAGAACAATCCTGAATGAACCCAAAGTCTTCCTTCTTCACTTAAAAGCTGGGTCACGGGAACTTGGCTACATCACATTACAAGTCTTCAACCCAGATATCTCTTTTGGGTCATATATACAATCACCTTTTTATAGCGCTTCCTAAATGTCTTAGTGACACTTTATATTCAAATATACCTAATTCGTGTTCACTCTCTTAACACCGGATCCAACTCTAGTCCCCCCTCACATAAAGAGCATTGTAAAACACCCCAGTGCTCAAGCCAGAAATCGGATAGTCAATCCCAAAATATCATAGTCCCTCAGTCCCACGTCCTCTCAACCATCAAGATCTAGTAATATTACCTCTTTAGTATATGTTAAGGCTATCCATTCTGTCCAGGGACTGCTACTTTGGGCTGTTGTATGAGCAGGAGATAAACTTTTGATGTGTTAAGCATAAACATTTGGAACTGTTAATGCACTAGTTAATATACCATGAGCAATGCAGATGTAGGTTCCTTAAGTAGGGTGTTGCAATAATAAAAATAAATATATATAAATAAATTGATATATTTATAGATATAAATAAATATATAAAATAACTATATATAATAAATAAAAATAAGCTATGTAACATTGGCTTAGCAGACAAGTTGTAGTTGGACAAAGAAACTAACATAGGAAGTTTGAATTGGGGGAGAATATTATGCTATGGCAATCTTTAGTAAAAATCAAAACCCCCAAATAAACCAAATTCGTTGCCTATAATTACTTAAAATTAATTATAGAAGAGGCTGCAAAAGAGAATCATAGATGTGTGTGTTTGGTCATCCCTGGCTATATTTAATAAGGTACTAGAAGAAATTGATGAGCTCATGAAAAGACTAGATGTTCTGAAAAGAGAAATGCAAGAAAAGAATAATAGAATTTAAAGATGGAGGCTTGTGTACTTGGTAAAGCTTCTGCCTCTTGATTCCAAATAATCTGAAATAAGATTGAAAAACTTTTAAGTATAATACAAAGGTCCATTAAGATTGACTTTGCTAGCAAAGACCAAATTAAGCTTGTAGTTTTTCCATCCGAACAATGCTGTTAAATGGTGTATGTGGCGGGGGTGGGGGCGGTGGGGGGTAATTGAGGCTAAAAAAATAAGTTAATCACTACTGAGAATTATATGTAGCTAATGAGTTTGGTGTAATAATTTGTATGTTACTGACTGGAGGCAGATGGATCAAAAACACTCATATATAGATTCTCTGACCTTGAGGAGGAGGGGCATAGCTCTTTACTCCTTAAGTATGGGATGCCCATAGTCACTTACTTCTGAAGAGTATGAAGGGGGATGGGGGAGACAGTAAAGTTAAGGTGGAGAAACCTAACACTTCTTCAGCCATGTAATTAAGGTCAACAACAGTGATGTCATGTTGATTGTATGTACCCTTGATACATTGTGATGAAAGTGGCATTTAACGTTTGTGGTCTTTCTCCCTAAAACTCAAAACCACAGTTTAATCATGAGGAAACATCAGCAAAATCCCTATTAACAAGTCTACAACAATATACCTAACTGGAACTTAAAACTCAAGACCCTTAAAAGCAAGGAAAGTCTGAGAAACTGTCAGAGCTTAGAGAAGAGTTCACAGCTAAGAGAGACTACTTGAGCTCTTTCCTTGCTCTATACATATGTAAAATAGGACTTTTTTCCCCCTTTCACAATACTGATGCCTATAAATGTGAGATGATTCTGTAGTTTTGATGATCATGTGGGGAAAAGACTACCATGTTTTTCCATTATGAAGAAACTATCTCTAACTTTGGTGATCCGGTAGATTTTTTTTCTTTCTTTTTCTTTTTTTGATATCTGCTGTGCCCTTAATTCAGGGGAATCCAGTTTTTCTAAAGAATGGAGTCTCTTAAAAACATACACGTGTTGAAATGCTTTTTTTTAATGAGTTTTCTTTAGAAATGGGGACCCACTGAGATGTATAGGGGGACTCACACCCATGCCCTGACTAAACTGTGTTGCCCAAGAAGTACACTTAGTGTATCTCTGGAATCCAGGCCTGCCAAGTTATATGAGTCAATAATTTCCCATCGTTGTATAGGCTAGGATGCATTATATTTTCAGTCATTTTCCACTGAAAGAGACCTAACTGATAGACTAATAACAAATATGGCATCTTTAATGACAACATTTTCTGGGTGTTTAAATAAATGTTTATTAAGGTGATTCAAAATAATAGGTATAGTTTATACCTGAGATTTAAATCCATAAGGTCATTTGCAACCATAAAACATGTTATTTTCCACTGAGAATACTATATTAGAATGCAGAATCTAAAACAAGCTCTTTGGAAAGAATGATTATTTTCAAAATGGCAGCTTTCCCCCATTAATCTAAGCTATTGAATGTCAGGATGCAGCAAGAAGTGCTACAGATTGTAGATTTGAAGCTGTATCATTTTAAGGGGTTTTAGAGCAGTACAAATATCTGAAATTTCTTTGTGCTTTTCCACTGGTAAATCATATAAGTATTTCACTTTTTTTTTTTAATTACCTTCAGATCTCTAAGTTATTTTAAATTTAACAAAAATGTATGGAAATATTTTCATCATATCTGCAGAGGTAAGTATGCTAAAATAGATGAGGCATTGCTTAATTATTCCTTTATGTCTTAAATTAGATTAAGTTCTCAAGTGAAGTGGGTAGGTGGGAGGATTAGTGTCTTTGTTTTAGCTCCAGAAGTACAAGCTAATTTGCTTCAATTCAACTGAGTATGAGATAGAAGGGGAAATTCTGTTTTTAAATAGGTTGCGAGGTCAAAATATTCTAATAATGAGATATATAGAGTTAAAGTTTACCCAAATTATTAAATCATGAATTTATTTAAGACAGTCAGGAATTAATATAGTGAGCATTGTATTATAGTATTCTCCTCTTTAACTCAGCAAATTTCTAAATTAATCTTCATATAAGGCATAACTTATTCTTTGACTGTCATGATATAGTTTAACAATTAAGATGTTAGTATAAGTTAACTTTTTAACTATATTTTAATACAGTCAGACCATCTGATTAGTAATAGATGCTTTCATTTCCTGATCTATTTGTTCACAATAAAAAGCTTGGAATCATCTTTGATCCTTCTGTCTTTTTCAATCCCCATGTTCAATCCTCAACTCCCATTGACTCTATTCAAAACTTATCTAGAGGGCTTCCCTGGTGGTGCAGTGGTTGAGAGTCCACCTGCTGATGCAGGGGACACGGGTTTGTGCCCCGGTCCAGGAAGATCCCACATGCCATGGAGTGGCTGGGCCCGTGAGCCATGGCCGCTGAGCCTGCGTGTCCAGAGCCTGTGCTCCGCAACGGGAGAGGCCACAGCAGTGAGAGGCCTGCGTACCGCAAAAAAAAAAAAAAACCTTATCTAGAATACACTTACTTATATTCACATCTACTATCATCACCCTGCCACCAACCAGTTATGCAGGCTCCAACATGGTGTCCCTGCTTTCATTTCTGCCATTCATAAACCATCCATAATTTGACAGCCAAAGTAATCCTTTTAACACATAAGCAAAGTCATATGATTTTTCCACTCAGCCTCAATGGCTTCCCATCTCACAATCAAAGCCAAAGCTCCTACAGTCGTGTAAAATGTCCTATGTGATGACCTACACCCTTGTTATCTCACCCTCTATAATTCCTCTCCTGACATTCAGTCGTATAGCTGCTTCTGAAATATGCCAATGATTTTACAGCTCAGAAGTGTTCTGTTTTATCTTTATATTTTTCCCTAACATATATACACACAGTTTACTCCCTGACCACATTCAAGTCATTGTGTTTATGTCATCTTATCCACAGATGAATATTCTATTTGAAGCTTAACCCTCTCCCAGCTATCATCGCATTCCTTTCTGACTTATTTGTTCTCCATGGTGCTTACCATATAAAATACTACGTCTTACTTTTTTGTTTATTAACTTCCTCTCCTGCTAGAACGTCTTCTTAAAGATGACTGTATTTCTTTATTTTGTTTACTGTATCCCAGCATGTAGAACCTGCCATGTAATATGTGCTTATTTGGTATTTTTGAATGTGTTGGTAAACATAAGTCTAACTAATGTAATGATTTTTTCAACTATAAGACTAAAACCAATTTAATATGTAATAAATTGTCCTTAGGCTGTACCTTTCATATATTGCCTGTGGTTTCTAATTAAACCCATATAAATAATGTAAACTAGAGTTCAGGGGATCTTACTATTAACTGTGCTTTTAAAAGCCAGTAAAAGAAAGTAATAAAATAAAAAAAAAAAGTCAGAGCCAAGTAATTATTCCAGTCAATTAATTGGTATATATCAAATGCATGAATTATCTACTAATGAAATTCTCTTCATTATGCTCATCATTAGAATTTTCTTTAATCCTAAAGGGCACTAGCCCAATATCCTCTTTTCTCTACATACTTTTACACAATCTCCCCATGTCATGCATAGAAGGTCACCAAGTTAATTGGCTGTTGAGTACTTAAAGTAGCTAATTCCAGTTTATAAGTTATCTGATTTTCAATTTTAAAGTTCTTTGGTCAAGGTTACAAGATTAGCATAACCTCAAATCAAGAACATGTTTCTGGGCAGGGCAATGCTTCCTTAGTCAGTAGCTCAGTGAAACTATTGATGTTCGTGTAATTGCATAAAAATCCATTTGGATTTACTCAAATAGGAGAGTATGGTATATGCTTTTCCTTATAATTTTTATGTTAGTCTTGAAACATTTTTCAAGGTGTTGTGACTGGGGAGTGAGAAATCAAAGGGTAGTGATAAGTAAATATCATAAGTTTGAAGTCTTTCAGCGCTTACTTTACATTAGTAAATAAGCATATTTGGTTAGTCATTTTAGCTTGTTAAGAAATAGTCCTTTCTGTTTTTACATTCTAAATACAGTTTGTTCAGAATATATTTACTTGTTTAATTCTCATGCAAACGTTTGAAATGTAATTTGTTTTATCCTCATCATACAGATTAGGACTCCAAAATTCTGAGTATCATATGAGTTTTGTTAGGGATCAGGAATCAAATAATTCTGACCTTGGTGCCTTTACTCTTTCTTCTACACAGGTTACAAACTCGTACTGGTAATCAGGTAACAGTAAATCAGTGAATCATACAGGTGTATCAAAATAGGAAGATGAAGAAGTTGGCAATTCAGGAGTGCAGGCTAAATCTATAAGGACAGCCAAAGCTTAAATTCAGTTCATTGTTGCCTTGCTGCACACTCAGAATTGCAGGGTGTTCTATTTTAAGCCAGATTGTAGGTTTTTAAATAGACTGCACTCAGTTTTTAAATGCTGTATCATATTTCTGACTAGGTGAAGTTTGATTAAGAACTGCGGGGTTGGGCTTCCCTGGTGGCGCAGTGGTTGAGAGTCTGCCTGCCGATGCAGGGGACATGGGTTCGTGCCCTGGTCCATGAAGATCCCACATGCCGCGGGGCGGCTGGGCCCGTGAGCCATGGCCGCTGAGCCTAAGCGTCCGGAGCCTGTGCTCCGCAACAGGAGAGGCCACAACAGTGAAAGGCCCGCGTACCGCAAAATAAATAAATAAATAAATAAAAACTGCGGGGTTTAAGTGTTGCACCATACCATATTCTTATCACTAATTTAAATGTATAGTGGACAATGTTCTTCTTAATGCTGTCAGTTCCCAAAGAACCATTATCATCATAACTCATTAAATTCTGTTCTCTTGAGCTCCTCCAGATGAATGGTTTCCAAACTGAGTCCTACTCAATTCTAGGCTCCACAGAAGCAGCTAAAAAATCACTGTAGCTAGTGAGAGAAATGCTGAGTATTCAAGTTGGTGACTCCCTGATCTTACTACAGATAGTGTAGCTTTTCATTTCTTTGTTTTGGGAAATAATGACTTAAAGTATTCTTCAGATAAAAGTTTGGAAAGTTAATGTTCAAAGCTGTGCTTCACGGTGTCTTAATTCCAACTGAAATAAAAATTATTAAAGGCATTGGTGACTTTCTTTTTCTAATCTAAAAATTGTCATCATGGGGCTTCCCTGGTGGTGCAGTGGTTAAGAATCCACCTGTCAATGCAGGAGACACAGGTTCAAGCCCTGGTCCGGGAGGATCCCACAGGCCACGGAGCAACTAAGCCCGCGCGCGCCACAGTTACTGAAGCCCACACACCTAGAGCCTGTGCTCCACAAAAAGAGAAGCCACCGCAATGAGAAGCCTGCACACCACAATGAAGAGTAGCCCCTGCTTGCCACAACTAGAGAAAGCCCGCGCACAGCAACAAAGACACAACACAGCCAAAATTAATAAATAAAATAAAGTTACATAAAAAAATTGGCATCATGTGATTCCAAGGATTTTAATGAGAATCCTGGAAGTAGCTCTCTAGCTGCTTTTCCTACAATGCAGTATAATGGGGTCAGAATGTCAGACATGTAGAGGCTGCTTGATTCCATTTTGCTCAGTTGATTGACCCTCTCTGTGAGGCAAGGTAGAGTTTTCCCAGGAAGAATAAACCAGTTCAAAGGTGTTTGACTTTCCTACTAGTTAAGCTTTCTTCAGGGTGGAGTGTCTGGTCATATAGCAAGTTGTATTACTTGTCTTAATGCTTATATGCTTTCCTATAAACAATTTGTATATTTTTGGTGTTCCCCCCTGCCCTTATGTCTTACTCTTAAGACCCACAGCTGCTTTATTACATGATATGAAGTCCCCTTCTCTTGACTACTTTTTCATGGCTGAGAAGTGTGTATTTTTTCTTAGCTTAAAATACTGTAGCTTCTAATTTTACTTCATTTATACATTTACTTCATTTAATGAAGTTGTCAGTAATTTATTTGTAATTTTATATTTATCCAAGGAAATCATTAATCATCTCAATATCTAAATAAATATTAAAGGGCCATACTCTATAATTAAGCTGTTCTGTAATTTTGGAGTTGACAGTTTAGCTAGATGTTACAGTAATGTAATAAAAAGTGTCAGTTTGGCATATTAATTGAAAGCAAGGTACTAAGGAAAACTTGACATAACAGTTTGGCCAGAAAATGATAAGATAAAGAGATTTAAAAAGTAACATCATTAAAAAAAAGACTCAAGAATGTTTTCAAAAATGGAGGAAAAAATGGGAGATTCTTTCCTTTCCTTTCTGTTAAAGAAAATGTAAATTACCTAATTTTGCCCACTTTTCCTTTATTCATTAAGACAAATGGGTATCCCTACATCATGTCCCAGTTGACATTAAGATGAATCTAACAGTATTCCCCAAAACTGCCTGTCCTACATATTCCTTATCTATTCTGTATTTAACTCAATTGTCACTGACTAACAATAGAATTTTTGTTCTTTGCATTTTCTATTTACACTCATCGTCTCAGTTGTTAGATCTCATGCTCTCCTAATAGTCTTCTCCAATTATCTTTTAGCATATTCTTTTTTTTTTTTTTTTTTTTGCGGTACACGGGCCTCTCACTGCTGTGGCCTCTCCCGTTGTGAAGCACAGGCTCCGGACGCGCAGGCTCAGCGGCCATGGCTCACGGGCCCAGCCGCTCCACGGCATGTGGGATCTTCCCGGACCGGGGCACGAACCCACGTCCCCTGCATCGGCAGGCGGACTCTCAACCACTCCGCCACCAGGGAAGCCCTTTTAGTATATTCTTGCTGATGCTGCACATCTGTATCGTACACCCCCCTTTATTAAAGAGGAAACTTCACCCTTATCTGAGCTTTATGAAACTTACACTCTTACCCTTTACATTTAATCCACATCTGTTCTGAGTTAGCTTCAATTCTGCAGGGGAGAGACAAATTTAGATAACTTGATGCAAATCCATTATTGTGTCCTACCTGACAAGAGGAAAGTCAGAACAGCTCTTATCGACTGGACTTGGAAATATGGTAAATGCCATGGAAATTCAGCTTTCGGACGATAGGTGTCTACTTTTGGTAGCCAGTGATCAGAGTTGAGGTTTAATCTGGACTTTCACTTTTTATCTCTAGGTACAGTCTTCTCTATTCTCTAGAAAAAAAATTACCCTTTAAATACTTGGCCTTTTCCAGCTGCTGTAACCTATTTATGGACTGTGCTGGCTATTATGTTGTGGAAAAACCTGAGAAGACAATATTTCTAGAATGCTGTTTGACTGGGCTGCCAGCAAGTTTAAAAGCACTAGTCTGAAAACAACAGTCCTCTTCAGGGGAGACTATAGCAGATTACCTAGCACCCTTTCCCCCATTGTTTTATTTTTTTCCCCATAGCATATTCTAATCTCTGATAGTCTGTATGATATATCTATAGATAGATATATATAGATATATATATAAATGTCACTTCTTCTCCCAACACCACCACACTTGAATAAAATTCCATGGGGCAGGATATTGTTGATTTTGTTCAATGCAATCTCCTCAGTACCTAGAACAGTCCTGCTATAGAGTAGGCACTGAGAAAATTTTTACAGAGTGGATTAATGAATTCCTAGAACTTATTCAGGTATGCTAAAGAGCTCTGGTTATATTGATGTAGTGAAGACTGCCATTGAACTTGACCTGCAACATCAACTCTTCTCATGATCTCCAGCTGGCTGGGCTGCCCTGTGGATTTTGGACTTGAGAGCCCCTTTCTCTCTGTCCTTCTCCACAAACACACACACACACACACACACACACACACACACACACACACACACACACACACTGTTAGTGCTTCTCTGGAAACCCTGGCTAATAGATCTCTGGATATTAAGGTACCCTAACTGATTTTATTAACTTACAACACAGTGAGTTCTTGCTCCTGCTCTGTATGTTGTTGGACTAGTGGAGTTTCAATTATGGGAATTCAACTTGAACATCATTGAGGTCATTATTGAGAACCCCAAACCTTCCAAGAGTGAAGAAAATAATTGGATTCTATTATGAAACCAGCCTCACCCCATCCCCAGAAAAATAAAAACAATAACAACAACATAGACCAGTCACTCTGGCGTATACACTGGATTCTCATTGAGATAGAGGTGGGCAATATTTGTCTCAGTGATAGTGCCATGAAAAATTCGTAATTAAACCATTACCTCCATTACCTGCATGTGTGAACCCAGTAAGAGGTGCTCACATTCTAGTGACAGAACAACAAATATCAGTCAAAAAACTTCACCTTTGTGAAACCATAAACCAAGAATGACTCAATCTCTGGTGCTTTTCATCAGCCTCAGCCACAGCATTTCAGGAATTCATGACCCAGTATAGCCTTGATTCTATGTGTTATAATCTTACCACACCCACCCCTGACCCCTTCCGAAACACGATGACCAACAATCTTCATAGCATGACTCTAGTTGATATAAGAACCACTGACCCTATGACTACTTAAGCATGCTGTTCACAGCAGAAGTCAGTTATATAGTGGGACCAGAACCCATTAATCAGTGACTGATTTAATATGTGGTGACTTTACTTTATGAGAGTCCATTACCTCATTTCTTTAACATCTGAACCTTCAAACTGGAAACAACATAAACAAAGGAGAAATCTTGGACTTATGAAGTGAATACATTTTTTTGTGTGTGCATTTTGTACAAATTCTCTCTTCAGTAGGGATCACAAAAGGAAGACCCTTGAGCCAGATGTCTTTTCATTCAAGCAGAATGTCAATAAAAAGAATATCAAGAGCTCATCACTCTTGAAAATTTTTATTTTTTAAGCCATAGCTGAAGATATCTATATTGTGTAGCCAAAATAAAACAATAACTACACATACAAGCCTCTGGATTAAGATGCAGAATGGGCCTGTTCATGGCCCATCACGTACATGTCTGTCACTGACTTACTTATAAGAGCTCTACATCTTTCATGACCCCATCTCTGAGATCAACATAATTTATTAAAAATGTTAAATGTGCTTCGCTAAGTCTTTTTATGGTTCTGTGTATAGAATAATATATCCACATCCTGCCTTAAGCATGTCCTAGACATAGATAGTTTCAAAAATTACCATTCACTGACATACTGAGTGTCCTGTGACATCACAGTGACATTTATAATCAGTCTAATCCCACTCACAATTTCTGTTAGGACATGGTCTCTTTAATAGTATCCCTATCATCTCTTTGGTTTGCCTCAGCAAATTTATCTCATTTTATCAAAGAAATTTTCTGTCTCATAAAATGATTTTAACACCAACAGTCATCATAGGTTTTATTAGGATATTGAAAAATGTTGTTCAAAACTGTCCCTCTCTGTAGCTGCCTGTCCATTAGCCATCACTCATAGTCCAATTGCTACATAGAAATATCAAGTAGACCTTGGGAAAATGTCTACACTAGTACAACTTTATTAGAATGAAATTGAAAACTACCAACCCCACATCTTCTCTGGCCATGACTACGTTTTCCTATAGCAATTCACTGCATATACTTCTACTCTTAAAACACCACTCCAAAATAAATATACCTTCCATCCTGCCACTTTTCTATAACAAGATTGCAACAAAACATCAATGTTCAATCAGTACCCAGGTGATACTGAGTGAGAGTAGGACACACAGGAAGAGCAATAGGACACCCGACAATATGTCAAGAGAGTTACCTATTATATGCTGATAGAAATTGAATTTTCAAAGATAAAATGTGATTTCCAAATCCCACCTGGCCTTCCATCTGACACATTCATACCACCTGCTTCTGATGAAAATTGAAAAATTGCATGCTAGAGCTGGTCAAATATTATCAAGTCAATCAAATACACCACCTCCTATCTTCAGTTGCCTTGAAAATACAAACTCTTTTTAGCTTCCTTGATTCCATGCTACTCCTAACTCCCCTAGATCCTGTGCTGCCTTCCATTTTCATCTGTTAAAGCTAATATGGATATAGTAATTAACCCTGGAAGTTTGACCATAAAAAACCACTGAGATTGAAGTAGTTTTCAAGGATGCCCCACTCCTATCCTTGTTCCAGCTTGTTTGCCATCATCTATTTTTTTTAAGCTAACTTTCAAATACTTGGCTGTATGACTCTGATGTTAACCTCACCTTTAGCAATTTGGTATTGTTTGCATTAGATCTCAATTGGCATCTGAATTTTAATTTGGCCTAATTGATTCTGACTTTGCTTATGGATCTATTCTAAGTTTAAAACAGTGGGATATGTCCCTGTTTTTCTGAACCTTATTTGGGGTAAAAAGAGAAGCAATATCATAAATGATTGAGCCTTTCATGGACTATAGCAAGAATAAATATGATTCTTACACTTAGGTCTTGGGAAGATCACCTTAGAAGTGGTACTGTCACTTTAGCCATGTGTATGAGTTATAGACAAATAAAGGATTCTATTTGTGGTGTCTCTAGGAATATGATATTTAATTTCCATGTTCAGAATTGTTTGTATTAAGTTTTATATCTTAACTTCAGACCTGCCTGTCTTTTTCAGCAATTTACAAAAGTGCCTGAGGGGCGATGAGAATGTGGGAAACATGCTAGCAATGGCAGTTTTCCATGATTGCCTGGGGAGTTTTTAGAAGAGGGCTTGATGAAGATTTTTATATTGAAAGTAATCTATTAGTCCACTAAGGCAGATGAAGAAAGGAGGATTAGAGCACTGTATTCAGTCAACTTGTGCTCTCATCTGTATTGACTAGACTTGTTGCTGAAGAGATCGAATTAACTAGAATGTAATATCTGTACATCAGTTTATATGTTTTGCAGACACAAGCATTTATATTTGTGCCCAACAAACATTAGTGATAATTATATATCTCTCTATATAATTATCTATGTAGATAATTATATATATATGTAACCTATATGATCAAAATATAAGGACATTATCAGTCTCTGTTTATTTCTATCTATATGTATTTTTCCTAGGAATTCCTGAAGCAAATGACCATATATGCAAATTCATAAAGATCAGATGAAAATTAATTTGCTAATTAATCAAGCCTCTCAGGGTGTGAAAACAGCCTTATCTTCTTTTTCTCCTAAGTTTTAGAGCTGATTAAATTGAATAGTTCTCCAAGGTGGCTTTACCTAATAATTAATGCAATGATTTTTAAAGTATTTACCTCCAGGTTAACGCCTGCTCTATAAGCTTTGGGATACCTGTGTCTTATTTTGTAGATAAATGTTTAGAGCAGAAATCCAATAAGACTAATCAAACCTGAGACATTGTTGCAGGACATTAATTTACCTGAACCTATTAATTCTTGTCTGCTTTCAAACCATATTTACTTATACAAGGGTCTGGAAACTGAGATAAAACCAGTGCAAAATGCATATAAAATGGCAAATAACATAATATAGATGGGTGTGTGTGTGTGTGTGTGTGTGTACATATATATGTAAGTATATATGTGTGTACAAATATTTATTAGGAATTCAAATCAAATATAATACAGATTTACCCACATATAAATGTTAAAAATATTTTATTATGATCTCAGAAATTTATAGTATTTTTTGTAATCCGTTAAATGTACATTTGCTCGAAATGTACAATGAGGATTTGAGAAATTTGTTCATTGGTGATGGTGTAAGTGCCACCTAAAAACAATGTGTACTACATAAGATCCGGCAATTCTCTGTAGTATCCATTTGAATACTAAATATGAAATCAGAAAGTCAGCATTTCCCAGATACATTAAGAGCAGGGATGGGCCTGCAAATGATACATATATTTTATTTACTTAACCATTAGTATACAATCAATGTCAGTTGAATCTGATTTTAGTTCTTGAATTTCTTTTTGAGTATTTACAGCTCTTTGTTAGCATTGGTATTTTAGTATTTTTTATTCTTAGAGATTTTCCTAAAACAAACAAAGAACAAATTTTAAATAAAACATAAAATGTATTCTACATTACAATTGCCATCATCGGGTGATTTTGTAAATATAAAATACATTATAAATTTTTGTAATAATATTATTTCTATGTATTAAAAATTTGATGTTTAATCATCATAGGAATTGTTTACTTATTACTCAGCAATTATCCCAACTATGCTAAAAGAAAGCCTACAATAATATGAAAAGAAAGGAAAGAGAATTGCCCAGAAGGTAATACAATGTTGAAATAAATTATCACTTTTTCATTATCCTTAATTTTTCTTTATTGCCAAAAATTTTACATCAGCTTTCAAAAAAGGTATAAAAGGACTCTGGAGACATTTTTTGTAGTAATATTTACTTTTTTTAGGCTTCATTAAACACATATGAGAATTCAGATTTTCATTTTCTTCCATAATAGCAAAGAGAAGAAAATTGACAGAGGAAGATTTATCACAGTTATTAGACAAATTATAAGATGACTGCAAAGGGACAGAGAGCTGTACCCTAACCTCTAATGATGACAGTGACATTGATCATATAAGCACAATCTCGGAGTATGACTCTTCATATGATATTATCTTAATTGAATTTTTATACTCAAGAATTAGTAATTAAACAATGCACTTCTAAGAAAAAAAACTTAATAAGTTATGCAATAGGAAGACCTTCATAACATTTATAGAATGAATCTGGATGGTTCTATTGTGCCAAAAACATGTGACAAAATTAACTTTTATGATAACCGAAATCTACTTAATATTCAGAAGAGGACAAATGCTGAAGGTGGGTGTGTGTACAAAAGTGATTGGAAATAAATACACGATGTATAAGTGAATGAAATAATTGGATAGATAATTAAAATTGGTTTTATAAGTATGAAATGAAATATGAAATATTTTTGGAATTATAGAGCAAAGAAGCTGACCATTCTCTCTTCAACAAAATTATGAGCCATTAAAGTTTTAAATTACATTGCATTTTTATGCTGTAATTGCAAGAAGAACCCAAAGTAAGGATAAGCTGGAGCATATTAGAGCTGTACTGGCTCTAATATGGAATCAGTATTTACAAGATGGCTACATTGCAGGCTTATGGATGGGAGTTGATGAGAAGTTAGTTATATTCAAAGGATGTTGCCCATTTCAGGTATTTATACTTTCAAACCCAAGAAATTATGAAGTGTAATTTATGTTTAGTACATTTAAGTTCTCATTAAAATTTCTAATAAATTTGCTTGTCATTACTGTTTTACTCTTACTTTTGTAAATTACTCATAAAATGACTTTTAAAATCTAATCTTCTTATAATATGTGTAATGAACTCTACCATACATGACCAAATAACTGCAAGTTTTAAATAATTCTGCAATTTAGGAAAAAGGACCAATAACAACAAAGTTAATATCTGGGATTTAATTTAACTTATGTTTGTAGTCGCTATCACCTTATGTTGTTTAAATATTTTATGGCTTATATGAATGCATTACTTTACAGTGATAAGAGAGGATTAAAATGATAATTTGAACAACCATACAAACCAGAGTAATTCAAATAAATTTATGTTAGATGCTAAAACTAAAATTCAAAGAACTTTAATGATTAATTCATAATTAACCAGAGTACTCAGCCATCTCTCTTTCATTCATTGTATTTTTACTATTCTTCCATTTTCATGTCATAATACAATTTTTAAATAATCTTAACATTGAAAATAACTTCAGTAAAAGGGAAAAAATGCAGTTGCATGGAAAAATAATATTTTAAGAAATTGTCTTTTCGATACTCACTGACTGACCTCATGACCTAATCAGCTCCCAAAGGTCCCACCTCCAAATATCATTACATTGGGGATTAGGTTTCAACATATGAATTTGAGGGGCTCTCCCTTATGCATGTGAAGTTACAGCAAAAAGATGACTATGATTCAAGAAGTAGGCTCTCATCAGACACCGAATCTGCTGGCCCCTTGATCTTGGACTTCCCTGCCTTCAGAATTGTAAGAAATAAGTTTCTGTTATTTATAAGCCACCAAGTCTATAGTATTTTATTCTAATAGGGCAAATCGACTAAGACAGAGTAAAATCAATTTTTTATATGGAAAAAAAAATAAGGTATGGGATAGGCAGAATAGGTCTCCCCAAAACTGTGCATCCCAGAACCTGTGAATATGTGACTTTATATGGTAAAAAGTACTTTGCAGATATGATGAAGGTTATGGATATTGAGATAGGGAGATTATCCTAGATTATCTAGGTGGATGAAGTGTAATCACAGCACTGTGTTCAAAGGGAATTGTGGCTGCAGAAGAGAGACACAAAAAATGCAACATTATTGACCTTGAAAATGGAGGAAAGGAGCTATGAGCCTAGGCTCCTCAGTAGGTTCTAGAAAATGGAAAAGACAAGGAAGTAGTTTCTCCCCTATAGCCACCAGAAAGAGATGCAGGACCTTCAACACATTGGTTTTAACCAAGTGAGTGAGTTGTTTTAAGCCATTGTGTTTGTGGCAATTTGTTATGCAACAATAAAATGTGAATGCAATATGTGAAGGTGATTTTTCCAAACATATACCTCCATGTTCTGGAGTCTAGTAAAACTGAGACTTTATTGACATGAGAAGAGACAGTGAACATCCAGGGCAAAACAATTGGAAGAAAATGATTAGGACAATATTCTCCTTCCTTAACATAATAACACACCACAACTTTCTGTCTGATTTAATGATTCCTTAAACAATACTTAGCTCTAAACTGCATTACATATGGACCATTAATTATCTTATACAATTCTGCATGCTTTTCAGATAGTTTCCCAAATCCATCTGTCCTCTTTTAAATCCATCTAAAGCATGGTCTTTCAGTGAAGTCTTTGTTAATCACATCAGGAAACAAATTAATGGCATTTTATGTTTATGTTTATTTTTATAAATGTACTTTGTTTAAATAATATAGACATAATTCATCATTAACCTTAGAACATGATATTTGCTGTATTTCCTTTATATCTAGGCTATTATTCCAAATGTACAGCACTAGTTTCTTCAAGTATTTAAAGTGTGAAGAAAACCAATGTTGAGTTTCTCTGTGGAAAAGTATATAGCCAACCCTTCAATCAGAATCAGTAATCACTTGAAGATAAATATCTGAAGAAAACTTGTTGATAATCAGATTTATGTGTAAGGGTGATTCATTATGGAAGAAGCTGAGAAAAATAATTGTATTTGTCAATACCTTCAATTCTATGTGATAAGAAGAAAATTATTTGTTTTTCTGGTAATTGAACAAATATATTTTAAGTACCTACAGCATTTAAAGCACAAGTGATATGCTCAGGGATGCATAATGATCTAGAGGGACCTGGTTCTGACCTGAGAGAGCTGTACTAAGAGATATTTAATTAAGTTTTATACTTGTATTAACCTCTTATAGACAGTATACATTGTATCAGGATTCTAAGATCTGAAATTTGATTTTATGGATCCAAAGCACTGTCCTTGAACAATTATTTCACTATTAAACACCAGTTCCCTCATTAAAAAACAAACAAACAAACAACAACGTAATTTTAACTGTACTTACCTGGCAGAAAGGAGGAGGTAAGGTTCAGAGGTCACAGTGTTCTTCAAATATGTAGCACAAACCTGATTGATCTAATATTCTGCACAAGTGTCTCCCTATCTTTGTGTGTTGGAAAAACTCAAACTTGCCAATTAGTGTCCCAGTTTCCTTTGAGTTACCACACATACCTTCTAAGAAGTTCTCAGTTTTTGAGAGATAGTAATGGTGGTGGAGACCATCTGGACTGAAGATGTGACTGAACCCAGTTAAGGCCTTTATATAAGCTTTTAAGATTCTAGCGGGCAGGTGCCAAAATCTAGTCATCTACATACCAGACAAGCCTGGTATGTAAGTTTCCTGGCTTGTTAACTCTGCTGCTGACCAGTCTGTAGTGATCTGCCTCTTTCTTTGGTCTTTCCTTGCCCTCCATGTACAGAGACCAGTTTCAGATTTCAGCCTGGGAAGCTGCTTTGGTTGCAAATCAACAACTGGCAAGCCAGACTGAAAAATGAAATGGATCTTGGGAAAGAGGCATTTGTAGGGGAAACTTCCAGTTAACTATCTGCTTCTAGGTGGGCAGGGCTGGCCTGTATGTTAGATGCTTGTGGACCACTGTGTGAGTACCAGGATGCCCAGAAAAAGCAGGCTGTTTTGATGCACTAGTTTGGGGAACTGTGCAGAGTGTGCTGTGGCAAAGAAGGGAGATGAATGCTAGGCAGCAGGCTGGCTTCTACTGTGGGTAGGTCTGGCTCTCCACCCATGTCCAACCAGAGGCTGAAGCTCAAGTTAGATAGTTGCACGAAGAGCTGAGGTTAGAGAAGGACATGTGGGTGTCCACCGCTCTGTAGCTTCAGGCTTGCAGACATGGTTGGAGAGCAAGATAATGAACTAGAAACCTTAGCATGTTGTTTTGCAGAGCAACGAGTATTACAGACCTTCCTGAGTAGGTCCCCTGCAAGAGTCCTTTGGCCTGGAGTCATTCAAGCCAATAGAACAAGACTGAGTTCAGTTCAGAAGCAAAGAAAAGCTTTATTCTTCGATCAGATAATGGAGATGTGTGAGCTCCTGCTATAGATTCCACGGTCTCTTGGACAGGTGGTAGGCAGGACTGCTTTACAGGGGTTCCGTCAGTGGGGTCGGGGTGGAATTCTCGCGGGGCTGGCGCAGCTGTGTTGTTTAAGGCTCCAGATTGCATTGCTAGACACAGCGTCTCTGCACATGGCCCACCACCATCTTAAATTGTGGTGTTGTGCACAGTGCTTCTGCACACACAGCCTGCCAAGCTGCGATGTTTGTGCAGCAGTTTAGTACCAGGAACTCTGGTCTGAGGCACGGGGCTCTGCATGCAGCCCTCTGTGAGCAAGTGAAACTAGGCTAACCACAAAGGGATAGTTAAAAAAGGTTAGATTTCATTTCATTACCCAAATTCTATTTTTATTTTCTGGGAATTGTTAATGGGCTTTGGCAGTGATGAACCTCCATCTGTTTTTGTTCTCATTCTTGAGGGTTGTGGAGGGACAGTGGTCTGTCTTCTGTAAGTACTTCCTCCTGAGTTTCAGCATTGTCATAGCCTGGGTAGAGGAGCAGAACTTCTCTGCAGCAGCCCTTGGATATGGTTGATTGTCACCAGGCCTCAGCCCTGACTGTTCATATCCCTGAGCAACCATTGGGGATCTAACCCTTTGGAGACAAAGGATACCAGGCAATTGAAGATACATGGCCCAAATGTTAGCAAGAGAATAATGGTCACATGTGAATTTTTTTTCTAAAAATTAAGGCATCTACGTCTTTGGCCTGTAGGCAAAAGTGTGCCCTGATATTGAGGCTCTGCCGTAGCCTGAATATCCCTGGTCATACTTTGGTGTTTTTTCACAAGAGAAGCTTCAGGCCAGAGACAGATTCACACGAGTAGTCAAGGGAATCCATTGCCCAGGTTGTTTCCAGAGGTTGGGGCTTGGGGGCCCTCTTCACTGTGTGTGACATCCCCACAGAGTGATCCCTGCAACCTGAGGACAGAATGAGTGGTTAGGATCACCAGGTGAGGTTCGTTCCACTTATGAGTGAGCTCACCTTGCGGGCTGCCGGTTTTCCAGGTTTTTAGGTGTACCCAGTCTCCTGGCTGAAAGGGGTGGAGGGCTGGTCAGTGGGTGTGGCAGCACCTGTTTACCATATTCCACCAGAGCTTTCATGGTTTCTCTACCTGGAGAGCACATTTGAGTTGTTCCATTTCGAGGGGGATAATGGCTTCTCTCTGGCTTGGGGAGTGGGTCTATCATAGATGAGTTCAGATGCATTTAAACTTAACCCTTGGGGCTAAACACATGTGGAGCAGGGCAGTTGGAGTTTCCAGACGTTGCTTGGCTAAGGCCTGTTTTGAGGTCTGATTGGATCTCTCTCCCTTTTCCCCATTGGGGTCTCCAGGCTGGGTGCAAGGTCCATTTTATTTCCAGTGCACTAATTATCCCCTTTGTCATTTGAGACACAAATGCTGGACCATTATCGTTTTGTAGGGATCCTGGGAGCCCAAACCTGGGGATTATTTCTTTTAGTACTATCTTAGCCACTTCAGCTGCCTACCTGAAATTGCCCAGTACTTTTGGCATGACAGTGAAATCAATCTGTCAGTATTCTCTAGGATATATTACTCTAGTCTAAACGGGATTTATCTGGGGACTTCTGGATGGTCTGGTGTTGGAGTTGTTCATTGTGCAGATGGGGCATGTCTCAACTATCCTACTGATTATCCTTTTCATACCAGGAGTTACCATGACCTCAACTAACCAATTGATTAGGGCTTTCTTCCCATAGTGAGTTCCTTGATGAGCCTCCCTGACGTCTTGACAAGGTACAGTTTGGAGAAAGAAGTATTGCCCATGTTCGTTAATTAGCCACCCATGACCTCCTACATCTCCTAGACTGGGATTTGTCAAATTCTTCCTTTGTATAGATTGGGAAATATTTGGATGGATCTGGCCTTTGAGGCATGAGGAGTTGTTGCCAAGTTACTGGTTCTAAGGCCTCCCTTTTGGCAGTTGCATCTGCATTGTCTCCCTTTATTTTTCTGCATCCCCCTTTTGGTGACCCCTACAATGAATCACTGCCACCTTTTTTTGGAAGCCATACTGTTTCTAAGAGCTTCAATTTGCTTAAGCCATATTTTGCCTGTTTATTCTCCACGGTAAGTATACCTCTTTCCTTCCAAATAGCCTCATGTGCATGTAGGATGGCATACACATACCAGGACTCAGTGTAAACCTTTAAGATCTTATCTGTCCTGAGCTGTAAGGCTCAGGTGAGGGCTATCAGCTCTACCTTTTGTGCAGAAGTCCCTGGGAGTAGGCTTCTGGCTTCTATGACCAGGGTCTGGTAGGCTACTATATATCCAGGCAGCCTTTTTCCTTCTCTCATAAAAATTCTCCCATCTGGGAATGATTCCTCTTCTGTGTTTGGGAGAGGCTCACTTCTAAGGTCAGGGTGACTAGATCATGTCTACGGTCTCTATACAATCATGGTCCAGGGGCCCCATTTCTGTGGGTAGCAGGGTGGTAGCATTTAGCATTTGGCAGGTTTTTATGGTAGCCATGAGTTGCCTAAAAGCGTAGACTGAACTTGAATTGACCTTCCTGAGGATAGCCATTCTGTTTCCTTAGAACTTACTAAAACCTGAACCTGGTGTGGGGTCCGTATAGTGGCTAGCTGACCAGACATTAACTTTTCAGCCTCATTTAGCAGGGTTGTAGTAGCCACTACTGCCGGTAGGCAAGGAGGTCATCCCTTGGTGGTTTGATCTAATTATTTAGATAGATAAGCACCCTACCAAATAAGGGTTCCCAGTTTTTGACCTAATATCCCAAGGGTAATTCCCCTTCACTCAGGAATATAAAGCTTAAAGGGTTTAGCTAAATCTGGGACGACCAGAGCAGGGACCTGAAGTAATTGCTTTTTCAATTCTTCACACATTCTGAATTCCATTCAAAAGGATCATCATCCTTTCCTTTCACTTTTCATGTAGAGGCCTAGCTATTAGACCAGAGCTAGGGATCCAGATGCCGCAAAACCCAGCCAACCCAAGGAAATCCCTAAGCTGTCTTCTACTTTTCAGAGGGGTGAGGCTGTAAATGGCTTCTTTCTTTTCCTAGGGTAGGCTTCTCTGACCTTCTGTGAGAATGAATCCTAGGAAGGTCACCCTGGTCTGTGATATTTGAGACTTTTTCTTGGATACCTTACATCCTTTATTGGCTAGGTGGTTCAGGGTGATTACAGTATCTTGTCAGAGGCCTCCTTAGTAGGGCTGGTGATCAGAATATCATCTACATACTGGAGGAGAAGGATGTGCCTAATTCAAAGTATCTAAACCTGTAATCTAATCTGTACATGTCCTCTTAACTGTTAATTGTGTTATTGATGATTTTATCTTGCTCGAAGATTGATTCATCCTTTTTAGTTTGATAGAAATAAAGTTGTTTTTTTTTTCCTGCTTTAAAAAAAAAAAAAAAGAGGATTCCCTCCTCCAGTATATGGATCTTTTAGGTCTTTAGCTAAAGTTTCTCCAAAGATAGTGGGGGAATTTTTGAACCCTTTGGGCAGGACTGTCCAACAGTATTGTTTTTGTTGTGTGTTTTGGTCCTGCTACTCAAAGGCAAAGATTTCTTGTGACTCTGAAGCTAGTGGGATACAGAAGAAGGCACCTTTTAAATATAACACTGAATTCCAGGCCCTGGTGGACGGTAGAGTGGCCAGCAGGGCGTCAGGATTAGGGACTACTGTATGTACATCCTCAATGGCTTCATTGACTTCCCTGAGGTCCTGTACCATCAGGTATTCCTCATTTGGTTTCTTTATGAGGAGAATGGGAGGTGTTGCAAGCTCACTGGCATGGTCTACTAAGGCCGTGGTCAATTAGGCCCGTGCAATAGGAGCAATGCCCAACAAGGCCTCCTGACAGTGAGGATACAGTTTTCTACCAGGCCATGTATGTCAGGGTTTTAGATGGCCCATTATGGGACTGGTTCCTACAGATTGTCCCACCCATCCCTGGGCCCAGACCTCAGGATGTACTCTGGGGAGATCAACTTGCTCTATTCGAGGAGGTTTGTCCTCAGCCTTTAACATTATCATATTGTGCCCTTTGTGTACGGGGATGCTGATCTCCAATTTATGTGATAACTTTTTCTATCAGGGGTATAGGACATTCGGGGACATAGAAAGTAATGAATGAGCATGTGTTTGTCTAATTTATATTCTGATGGCTCTGTGAATTCCTGTTCTTGGGCCTTCCCTGATACCCCCATAATTTTACAGCTCTTGTGACTTTGTCTGATCTGGTATTCAGAGCCGAGTAAGTGGCACCGGTGTCAACCAAGAATTCAACAGGCTTTCCCCGTTTGTCCAATGTCAGCCAGAGTTCCTTGGGGGTCAGTTGAAGTGCCAGCTTAGGAACCCCCTGGCCCTGTCATTCTTCATCTATTTGGACTATCTGCCTTTGAGGGTGGTGGCTGGAATCTACCATTTCCTTCCCCCTTCAGGGGTGGTGAGGGCATTCTCCCTTCCAGTGACTCTCTTATTTATATATGGTGCACTGTTTGGGTCTTAGTGTCCTTGGCTTGCTGTCCCTCTGTGAGGGCCAGGAGTCTCTCACCAAAGTTGACAATCTCTGTGGGTGGTGAGTCCAGATTCCCATGCTGACCTGTTGACATTGGAGGGCAATAGCCAGTAGGTGGGCTTGCCTGTGGGCTTTTTTATCCTCTGACTTTTCCTCCTCTTATATCTTGGTTATTGAACACCAAGGCAACCTCAACTAGGGGAGAGGTAGGGGTATCTTGTTCTATTTTCAGCTTCTAAAGTTTACACCTAATGTCGGGGGAACTTTGGGAAGTGAAATATGACCCCAGGATTGCATTACCTTCCAATGAATCAAGGTGTCAATGGTAGTATAGATTAAGAGGCATTCCCTTAGGTATTCTAGGAATGCTAAAAAGTTTTCTGTTGGCTCCTGATGGATTTCCTTTATCTTATTCCAACCTACAGGTTTCTTTTCTGCTGCCTGAATTCCCTTTAGCATCATATTTTTATAATGGGTCAGTCTCTGTCTTCTACCCCCTTCTCCATTGTCTCCGTGGTGCCAGTTGGATTCATTATCTGGGACTTCTTGAGTCCCTGGTCTGAAAGTAGCATGACCTGCATTGTTTCTGTTCTCTTTGCCTCCTTCCTCTTGGGCTTTTGAAAAGACTGTGGCCTTTTCTTCCCCTGTTACGAGTACATTGAGGAGTCTCTGGATGTCAGCCCTTGTGGGTCATGGGTCTGAAAGATTGCCCTAATCAGATTTAGGAATCCCTCTAGATCTTCCCTCAACCCCTTATATGACTTTTCTAGTTATGCAGATCTAAAGTAGTAAATAGGATGTGTACCTGCATGAGCCCTCCTTCTCCATGAGGGAGCTGCCTCAAAGGGAGCACTTTTCTCGGGAGGCATGTACTTGCCGGACTGTGTTCTGGAGGAGGGGCTGGTATGGAGGGGATCCCTCCAGCCTGTGGCCCAAATCAGGATACATGAAGGAAAGGGGTAGGGCGGAGAGGTAGGAGGAGGCTTAGGGAGGAGGTCAAGAAGACCGTCTAGGGGAGGGCCAAGGACTGGTAGAAGGCTCTTAATCTCCTTTGGTATCACCTCAGTGGTGGAGAGCCCACATCCCTTTTGAAGGCCTTTGTTCTGATATAAGGCCATAAAAAACTGGACATACGGAGTTTCATCCCATTTCTTTTGTCTCTGGCATAGCAGGTCCAATTGTAAAATGTTGTAATTCAGAGACCCATTGATGGGCCAGTTTTCCCCATCTCTCAGCCAGTATCAGGGCCAAGTTATATTATATAGGGAAATTAAATGTTTCGGGGTCAGGGAGTGATACCTGAAAAACTTCCAGTTCTGTAGAATACACCGTAATGGGCTATCCTTCAGTGTGATGGACGTTTGGTTCCCCATACCTTAGATGGTCTGTTTTGGATTTGTTTCCAACCACCAAGTGGTGTGGGGGTGGTTGGAGTGATTTGTTGGCACCCAAAGGCCACAATGTTTGACCCAAATAAGGTTTCCGTTTTGGGAAATTTGGAACCAACACCAAGTTGTTAATGGATCCCTCAAAAGACCAAAATAGGAGGCATCCAAATGGTGTGGACTCTGATATAACTGGGGGTTCCCCTTGAATTTGTAACAGCCCAGGCTCGAGATTGTCCATCCTCAGTCAGAATATCCCACAGGAGGTTAGAGGAGACTTCCTTTGGGCCAGAGCAGCTTAGCCACGTTAGTTCCTGACCAACTCGGTCCCTCAGGGAGTGGCACAGCTGTCTGAGGCAGCGGGGGTGGGGTGGAGTCTTCTCTTTCTTGCTTTTGGGTGCAAAGGAGGAGTTTTGGGACTGCCCACTGGGTAAGAACTAAAATCATGAGGAATTCCCATAGGGTACTCACCAGATCACTGGGGCAGCTGGTATTCTGTGCTGATACAGGCAGGAGAGCCTGTGGAACCTTCATTGATAAAGCATCACCTGAGGTTCACCTCACAAGCAGAGCAGGGAGGAGGGGTCTCCAGTTGTGGGTGTTCCCTGTTCTTGCCAGCAGTTCTCAGGGCTTCCCAATAATGGGGTTTATGTCACTGGTCTCATGTATACCTTGGGACCCTTTCATGCATGGGCATCCCCAGTGCCTTTTCCTTAGCTTGGATAGAGCATCCTCGTTCTCTTTTGTCAGGTGGTCCTTATTACCTGGGCCTTTTCTCCTCTCTTGGCTCATGGGGCTGGCCACTTTCCTTTACCAAACCCAAAATGACTGGAGAATGCTACTGCTGTTGACCCCTGGAAGTCAGTGAGGAGAGCAGAAAGCCCTGGTGCAGCCTCCACTGCCTTGTACAGTGGTCAAGAGGACAGCATTACCGGTGAGACAGTGGGCAAGACTGCCTTAGCTCCCTCTTGTCCACAGGTCCCCAACATCCCTGGGTGTCCAATACCACAGGAAAGCCAGCCAGAGGCAGCAAGTAGGCACGCATGAGTTTCAGTCTCCCATCCCCAACAATGCCACAGTATGACCCCCTCAAGGGGGCACAGTCCAGATTACTCTGGGGGCTACCCTGTGTGTGCATCACACCCAGGAAATCAGGTTGCTGGGCAGGGTGGCTCTGAATTTGGCTGCCACCATCCTACCTCGTGAGAGTGAACTTAAAGACCAGAGTCAGTTATCCTCACGCAAACCTCCCAAAGCCTCTACTGTCCCGTTGGAGCCAAGGTAAGTTCAGAGCTTAGTGGATAGGTGCAGATGAAAAGGCCATGGTACATCCCATCTGGTCACCAACATTTTATTACCAACTCTTCTGAGTTGGTCTCCAACCTTTGTTTCCTTCTTCCTTGTTTGAGTAGAACCAGATTGAGTTTGGTTCAGAAGCAAAGGAAAGCTTTATTCTTTGATCAAAGAATGGAGAGGTGAGAGCTCACAATGTAAAGTACACGCTCTTCCCAAAAGGTCCTAGGCAGGGCTGCTTTAGGGTTTTTGTTGGTGGAGGGTGGGTCTGGTGCAACTGTGCTGCTTACGGCACTCCAGATCAAAGTGCTGGGCACAGCATCTCTGCACAAGGTGCACTGTCGCCTTCTTGAATTGAAGTGTCCTATGCAGTGATTCTGTACAAGGCCTGCCAAGCTGAAGTGTCGGGGCAGCTATTTCATACTAGGAACTCTGGTCTGAAGTGCCAGGGGCAAGGCCACTGCACAGGACACCCCTATGAGCAAGTGAAACTAGACTAAGTATGAAGGAAAAGGAGAAAAAGAAAGGTTAGACTATTTTATTACCCAGATTCCATTTTTATTTCCTGGGAATTCTCAGTGGGCTTTGTGAGTGACAGGACACAGCTGCTGTAGATTAAGGTCCCAGCACTTATGACAGAGCCTGACTGAGACACTAAGAGGTAGAATCCCTGTGAAGGTGAGGAGAGCTGATAGAAGAATGTTGTGGTGATTGACAGTGAAATGAAATGCATGAAACACATGTGCCCTCGACCTCAAATACAAAGGAAAACAAAAGTACAGCAACAACCCTAGCCAGTGGTGCAGCCCCCAATTCAGGAAACATTCATGATGAGAGAATCTTTATTGATATAGCTGCCAAGTTCCAGCACTAGGCTAGGGACAGTTTCTAAGCATGGTTAGTGCTGCTGTGGGATGGAGGGGGCAGTGGCATTTCTCTGACAGCAGGAAACAGAGAAATGAGCATTGTCATCATACATCCTGCCTGCTGGCAGTGCCTGCATGGTGTTTGGGGGTTCAAGATACTCACTTTTAGATTGAATTATACTAGCCTGAAGGGAGGATTAGCCCAGTGAGGTAGACCCTGGAAATCTATAGAGGAGATTCAACAAATTCTTAGGGAGTTGAAAATGAAACAGGCCATCTACACCCCTGTCTTTGAAGGCCCTTATTGGGCCACATTCACTATAGCAATGAAAGCCAAGATATTCCAGTCAGCCCCCAGCACCTGGTATGGGATGCTGATATCCATGACCAGTCATGGGACAAGACATTTAAGATGATGACATTTATTATGATATTAGGCAATCCATTGCTGATCTGGGAGAAGTTATGCATCTGTTGAATGGGCACAGGCTGTGGGAAAGATCTGAGACAGAGAGGAAGCTCAAGAAGTCAAAAGGCTATACCAACAACTGTTAAAGTGTCCAGTAAAAGTGACCCAGAAGCAAATATGGTTTGACCTCATCACTGCTAGGACCCCAACAGCAGGTCACTCTGGCTGATCAAATCTTGGACCAACGAAACAAAACTTGTTCTTTCAAGTCTCTGAGCAGCTGGTACCCAATGGAAGACACTGTTGACATCTTTCGATGCTGTAACAAGGCTGGCTGTGGCATTCCAGGCCATTCCAGGA
Source organism: Lipotes vexillifer (assembly GCF_000442215.2). Classification (NCBI taxonomy): domain Eukaryota; kingdom Metazoa; phylum Chordata; class Mammalia; order Artiodactyla; family Lipotidae; genus Lipotes; species Lipotes vexillifer. Next base: position 1,291,848 of record NW_006774670.1, read on the forward strand.
GGCTGTCCCACCTAGTGAGACAGTGGCACAAGTCTGCTTCCCATGGTCACAGGCACATGACAGAAGAAGCGGATGTCACAATGGGGCCATTGACTTTCCTGGGAATGGCTAGTGATCATGATATGGAGGGTCAAGCTCTTCTCATACCTCTCTGGACTTGGCCTTAGGCCTGGTCATGCTGGTATCCCTGACTCTGGCTGCCTTTTTCCTGAGTCTCACCAGGAGGCATCATGCTGCTTCCCACCCTGTGATGTACCTGTATCTGCTTCCCATTAAAACACAATGCTCTGGGGCTTCCCTGGTGGCACAGTGGTTGGGAGTCCACCTGCCGATGCAGGGGACACGGGTTTGTGCCCCAGTCTGGGAAGATCCCACATGCCGCGGAGCGGCTGGGCCCGTGAGCCATGGCTACTGGGCCTGCACGTCTGGAGCCTGTGTTCTGCAACAGGAGAGGCCACAACAGTGAGAGGCCCATGTACCACAAAAAAAAACAAAAACAGAAACAAAAACACAATGCTCTGTTGCCCCATGGAAAGACTTAAAACCTAAACAACTGTTCAGCCCTGCCCCAGCTTGCCCCTACCATCCATGATGGCCCACTTCTCAAGCAGAGGCCTCAGCAGTACAGTTCTGTTCAGGGCAGGTATAGGAGGCAGACTAAGATTTTTCTCCCATGAAGGAATGCCTGGTATAGGAGGCAGACTAAGATTTTTCTCTAGGTGAGGGCCATTGGAAGCCATCGGAATAAAATGGGCCCATTACGTTGATGGTATAATGTTAACAAGACTTGCCTCTTCTGCAGAACAGTCTGTAAACTTTGCTGGAACATCTGTGAGGGAGAGGTTGGGCAGTAAACCCACAGAAAATTCAAGGCCCAGGTACCACTATAAAGTTTTGGGGAGTCGTTTGGTGGGGAAGACATGCGTTGTTGCAGAAGGGTGGTTGATAAAGTGTCAGCCTAACCAACCCCTAAGAACATGAAAGACATATAACCCTTTGTAGGGATTTTGAGAGTTTTGAGAACTTATTTCCAATCTGGCACAGTGTCTCCAACCCTTAAAGTGCCTATCTTGGTAAGGACTTCCCTTCATATGAAGGGATTGGGTTGAGAGTATGTTCCATAAACCCACCTCTGCCATGGTTCAAACTTCCACTTTCACTAAGTGGCAGCCTATTTCCAGAGGAAGAACACTCTGTCTGCCAGCACACTGTCTCTAGAAATGCAGATACTACTAGGCCCTGTAGAGTATGTAAATCCTCCAAACGCCCTGCCCCTATTCCTCTGGTGGCCCCTATGACCTATAGAGAGAAAGTGAAGGAGATTCCCGCTGATCCTTGGTGTATAAATGGGCCCAGTTTGGGGCAACCATTCCTCAAAAACTGTAGGTACTATTCAGCCCAACACTGACACCGTCTGGATTGAAACAGGAATGAACTATAGCAGCCAGTGGGCTGAATGTTTGGTTGCCCCTTACTCATGACAGTTGGACTGCTCTAAAGGGATTAACCCTATGGCTTACATAATGGGAAGCCAAGGAGTGGATGATTATGAATAAGCCCTTGTGGGGTTGGGATATGTGGAAAGACATTTGAGTTTGCCTGCAAGCACCTGAGGCAGTCTTGGCTTCCCTGCCCTTGCTCATAAGGCACAGACACCCTCTGGCGATTAGTAAGTTGATGCCCTAGACTGGGTACAAGCCCTAGCAACTGACCCCTCAGTAGATACGGCAGATTGGGTACATAGAAAGAAGGTTCCCCACAGGGCCTACGTGTGATGGCATATTGCCAAGGATGCCGGATTGCCTTTGAAATACAGTGACTTGGTTAAGGCAGTAACAGCACATGCTCTGTGTTCTAAACAATGCCCAGGGTAACGGCCAAAGGCCACCCACTGAAGTTCCCAACTGGTGAGGGATTGTATAGTTGATTATATTTGCCCCCTTCTTCTGAGTGTGGGTTCCAAATACTTGTATGCCTAGGTTTTTGTGGACACTGCATCTGTCCTAACCCAAGCTTCCCCCTGTTGCTACCCAAATCAGGCTGCCACCATCAGGAAGTCAGAGAAGCTGGATACCATGTACCCTCATCAAGCACATAGTGATTGGGGGTCACATATCAAATGTCATGATGTGCAAGACTGGGCAACAGAACATGACATTGAATGGAGGTTCCATCTCACCTATGACCCACAAACAGCAGGGTTGATAGAAAAGAAGAATGGAATATTAAAGTAGCAGATTAAATTACTAACAGCTAAAACCAGATTGAATGGGTGAACTACAGTACTATCTCAGCCTTTAATACATTTGAATGATCAAACAGTAGGTCTGTTGCCCCAAATGCCAGACTGGAGACCCCTGTGGAGACACCCAACATCATAAAGGTATGGAAGTCTCAGGAAACAGCCATTGCCCTGACTCTCAGCATGGCTCAACATGCTATGCTGCTGAGAACACCAGCCTCATGGGTCCTGGGAAAGGCATTATCTACTGGAATTTGCAATTTGATGTCCCACTGGGATGGGTGAACTACTTTGCAACCCTGGGTGAGGGGGAACTACTCAATCTCCCCTGGGATCCCTTTGTTCTACTGCAGGCTGGATCTGTGGAAATGTACTGTATCTGGAATGGAACATGCACCATTGAAAGAGGGGAGAAAGTGGGACTTCTTTTTTTTTGTTTTGTTTTGTTTCTGCCTCTGAGTTCTTGTGGGATTTTTTTTTTTTTAACTCAAACAGAAAGTCACAAAAATTATAATCATCCTCATCAGTTCACTCAGTCCCATGTAATTAATTTTTTTTCATCTTGATCTTTTGTTAGCACTTATGAATTCATCAGTTTTCCATTAGATTTCTGAAAATGCTTATTCATTCAGTTCTGCAGTATAGTCAGTTACCAAAATCTGTACTTCTCAGAGTCTTTTCCATGAATTCCTTGAAGATGAAACCCTTTTATAGGAACATTTCTGCAAAAGCATCAGAGTACACCCAGAACTGTCTGTAAATGACAAAAGACTTAAAAATGACCACAGTTAAAGATTTGATGAAAGTTCATAATAATGCAATTGACAAGGAAATTTAGTTATTTCTGAGGTATACATTTTAAAGTAATAACTAGAATTATGACTTATAACATTATACGAGAACATATAAGATTTTTAGAAATTTCATGTAATGTCTGAAACATTTATGTTAACATATTTCCATAAAATAACCCAAAGAAAGTTTAGTATTAGTTGGGTTTTTTTGTTTGTTTGTTTCTTTTTTATACTGCAGGTTCTTATTAGTCATCAATTTTATACACATCAGTGTATACATGTCAATCCCAATCGCCCAGTTCAGCACACCACCATCCCCACCCCACCACGGTTTTCCCCCCTTGGTGTCCATACGTTTGTTCTCCACATCTGTGTCTCAACTTCTGCCCTGCAAACCGGTTCATCTGTACCATTTTTCTAGGTTCCACATACATGTGTTAATATATGATATTTGTATTTCTCTTTCTGACTTACTTCACTCTGTATGACAGTCTCTAGGTCCATCCACATCTCAACAAATGACTCAATTTCGTTCCTTTTTATTGCTGAGTAATATTCCATTGTATATATGTGCCATATCTTCTTAATCCATTTGTCTGTCAGTGGGCATTTAGGTTGCTTCCATGACCTGGCTATTGTAAATAGTGCTGCAATGAACATTGGGGTGCATGTGTCTTTTTGAATTATGGTTTTCTCTGGGTATATGCCCAGTAGAGGGATTGCTGGATCATATCGTAATTCTATTTTTAGTTTTTTAAGGTGCCTCCATACTGTTCTCCATAGTGGCTGTATCACTTTACATTCCCACCAACAGTGCAAGAGGGTTCCCTTTTCTCCACACCCTCTCCAGCATTTGTTGTTTGTACATTTTCTGATGATGCCCATTCTAACTGGTGTGAGGTGATACCTCATTGTAGTTTTGACTTGCATTTCTCTAATAATTAGTGATATTGAGCAGCTTTTCATGTGCTTCTTGGCCATCTGTATGTCTTTTTTAGAGAAATGTCTATTTAGGTCTTCTGCCCATTTTTGGATTGGGTTGTTTGTTTCTTTAATATTGAGCTGCATGAGCTGTTTATATATTTTGGAGATTAATCCTTTGTCCATTGATTTGCTTGCAAATATTTTCTCCCATTCTGAGGGTTGTCTTTTTGTATTGTTTATGGTTTGCTTTGCTGTGCAAAAGCTTTGAAGTTTGATAAGGTCCCATTTGTTTATTTTTGTTTTTATTTCCATTACTCTAGGTGGTGGATCAAAAAAGATTTTGCTGTGATTTATGTCAAACAGTGTTTTTCCTATGTTTTCCTCTAAGAATTTAATAGTGTCCAGTATTACATCTAGGTCTCAAATCCATTTTGAGTTTAATTTTGTGTATGGTGTTAGGGAGTGTTGTAATTTCATTCTTTTACATGGAGCTGTCCAGTTTTCCCAGAACCACTTATTGAAGAGACTGTCTTTTCTCCATTGTATATCTTTGCCTCCTTTGCCATAGATTAGTTGACCATAAGTGCATGGGTTTATCTCTGGGCTTTCTATCTTGTTCCATTGATCTATGTTTCTGTTTTTTGTGCCAGGACAATATTGTCTTGATTACTGTAGCTTTGTAGTATAGTCTGAAATCAGGGAACCTGATTCCTCCAGCTCCGTTTTTTTCCCTCAAGACTGCTTTGGCTATTTGGGGTCTTTTGTGTCTCCATACAAATTTTAAGATGATTTGTTCTAGTTCCATAAAAAATGCCATTGGTAATTTGATAGGGATTGCATTGAATCTGTAGATTGCTTTGGGTAGTATAGTCATTTTCACAATATTGACTCTACCAGTCCAAGAACGTGGTATATCTCTCTATCTGTTGGTATCATCTTTAATTTCTTTCATCAGTGTCTTATAGTTTTCTGCATATAGGTCTTTTGTCTCCCTAGATAGGTTTATTCCTAGGTATTTTATTCTTTTTGTTGCAGTGGTAAATGGGAGTGTTTCCATAATTTCTCTTTCAGATTTTTCATCATTAGTGTACAGGAATGCAAGAGATTTCTGTACATTAATTTTGTATCCTGCAACTTTACCAAATTCATTGATTAGCTCTAGTAGTTTTCTGGTGGCATTTTTAGGATTCTCTATGTATAGTATCATGTCATCTGCAAACAGTGACAGTTTTACTTCTTCTTTTCCAATTTGTATTCCTTTTATTTCTTTTTCTTCTCTGATTGCCGTGTCTAGGACTTCCAAAGCTATGTTGAATAATAGTGGTGAGAGTGGACATCCTTGTCTCGTTCCTGATCTTAGAGGAAATGCTTTTAGTTTTTCACCATTGAGAATGATGTTTGCTGTGGGTTTGTCATATATGGCCTTTATTATGTTGACGTAGGTTCCCTCTATGCCCACTTTCTGGAGAGTTTTTATCATAAATGGGTGTTGAATTTTGTCAAAAGCTTTTTCTGCAGCTACTGAGATGATCATATGGTTTTTATTCTTCAATTTGTTAATATGGGGTATCACATTGTTTGATTTGCATCAAACAAATGCATCCCTGGGATAAATCCCACTTGATCGTGGTGTATGATCCTTTTAATGTATTATTGGATTCTGTTTGCTAGTATTTTGTTGAGGATTTTTGCATCTATATTCATTGGTGATACTGGTCTGTAATTTTCTTTTTTTTGTAGTATCTTTGTCTGGTTTTGGTATCAGGGTGATAGTGGCCTCATAGAATGAGTTTGGGAGTGTACCTTCGTCTGCAGTTTTTTGGAAGAGTTTGAGAAGAATGGATGTTAGCTCTTCTCTAAATGTTTTATAGAATTCACTTGTGAAGCCATCTGGTCCTGGACTTGTTTGTTGGAAGATTTTTAATCACAGTGTCAATTTCATTACTTGTGATTTGTCTGTTCATTTTCTGTTTCTTTCTGGTTCAGTCTTGGAAGGTTATACCTTTCTAAGAATTTGTCCATTTTTTCCAGGTTGTCCATTTTATTGGCATAGAGTTGCTTGTAGTAGTCTCTTAGGATCCGTTGTATTTCTGTGGTGTCTGTTGTAACTTCTCCTTTTTCATTTCTAATTTAATTGATTTGAGTCCTCTCCCTCTTTTTCTTGATGAGTCTGGCTAATGGTTTATCAATTTTGTTTATCTTCTCAAAGAACCAGCTTTTAGTTTTATTGATCTTTGCTATTGTTTTCTTTGTTTCTATATCATTTATTTCTGCTCTGATCTTTATGATTTCTTTCCTTCTGCTGACTTTGGGTTTTGTTTGTTCTTCTTTCTCTAGTTCCTTTAGGTGTAAGGTTAGAGTGTTTATTTGCGATTTTTCTTGTTTCTTGAGGTAGGCTTGTATAGCTATAAACTTCCTTCTTAGAACTGCTTTTGCTGCATCCCATAGGTTTTGGATCATCGTGTTCTCATTGTCATTTGTCTATAGGTATTTTTTGATTTCCTCTTTGATTTCTTCAGTGATCTCTTGGTTATTTAGTAACATATTGTTTAACCTCCATGTGTTTGTGTTTCTTACGTTTTTTTTCCCTGTAATTCATTTCTAATCTCATAGCGTTGTGGTCAGAAAAGTTGCTTGATATGATTTCAGTTTTCTTAAATTTACTGAGGTTTGATTTATGACCCAAGATGTGATCTGTCCTGGAGAATGTTCCATGCACACTTGAGAAGAAAGTGTAATCTGCTGTTTTTGGATGGAATGTCCTATAAATATCAATTAAATCTCTCTGGTCTCTTGTGTTATTTAAAGCTTCTGTTTCCTTATTTATTTTCATTTTGGATGATCTGTCCATTGGTGTAAGTGAGTTGCTGAAGTCCCCCACTATTATTGTGTTACTGTCGATTTCCTCTTTTATAGATTTTAGCAGTTGCCTTATGTATTGAGGTGCTCCTATGTTGTGTGCATATATATTTATAATTGTTATATCCTCTTCTTGGATTGATCCCTTGATCATTATGTAGTGTCCTTTCTTGTCTCTTGGAACATTCTTTATTTTAAAGTCTATTATATTTAATATGAGTATAGCTACTCCAGCTTTCTTTTGATTTCCATTTGCATGGAATATCTTTTTCCATCCCCTCACTTTCAGTCTGTATGTGTCCCTAGGTCTGAAGTGGGTCTCTTGTAGACAGCATATATACAGGTATTCGTTTTGTATCCACTCAGCAAGCCTGTGTCTTTTGGTTGGAGTATTTAATCCATTCATGTTTAAGGTAATTATCAATATGTATGTTCCTATGACCATTTTCTTAATTGTTTTGAGTTTGTTTTTGTAGGTCCTTTTCTTCTCTTGTGTTTCCCACTTAGAGACGTTCCTTTAGCATTTGTTTTAGAGCTGGTTTGGTGGTGCTGAATTCTCTTAGCTTTTGCTTGTCTGTAAAGCTTTTGATTTCTCCATCGAATCTGAATGAGATCCTTGCCGGGTAGAGTAATCTTGGTTGTAGATTCTTCTCTTTCATCACTGTAAGTATATCGTGCCACTCCCTTCTTGCTTGTAGAGCTTCTGCTGAGAAATCAGCTGTTAACCTTATGGGAGTTCCCGTGTGTGTTATTTTTCGTTTTCACCTTGCTACTTTCAATAATTTTTCTTTGTCTTTAATTTTT
>NW_006774670.1:1299576-1305596 GCF_000442215.2 Lipotes vexillifer
GCGTCTCCTGCATCAGCAGGCGGACTCTCAAGCACTGCGCCACCAGGGAAGCCCTGTCTTTAATTTTTGCCAATTTGATTACTATGTGTCTCGGCGTGTTTCTCCTTGGGTTTATCCTGTATGGGACTCACTGCGTTTCCTGGACTTGGGTGGCTATTTCCTTTCCCATGTTAGGGAAGTTTTCGACTATAATCTCTTCAAATATTTTCTCTGGTCCTTTTTCTCTCTCTTCTTCTGGGACCCCTGTAATGCGAATGTTGTTGCGTTTAATGTTGTCCCAGAGGTCTCTTAGTCCATCTTCATTTCATTTCATTCTTTTTTCTTTATCTGTTCCATGGCAGTTAATTCCACCATTCTGTCTTCCAGGTCACTTATCCGTCCTTCTGCCTCAGTTATTCTGCTATTGATTCCTTCTAGTGTAGTTTTCATTTCAGTTATTGTATTGTTCATCTCTGTTTTTTTGTTCTTTAATTCTTCTAGGTCTTTGTTAAACATTTCTTGCATCTTCTCGATCTTTGCCTCCTTTGTTTTTCCGAGGTCCTGAATCATCTTCACTATCGTTATTCTGAATTCTTTTTCTGGAAGGTTGCCTATATCCACTTCATTTAGTTGGTTTTCTGGGGTTTTATCTTGTTCCTTCATCTGGTATATAGCCCTCTTCCTTTTCATCTTGTCTATCTTTCTGTGAATGTGTTTTTTGTTCCACAGGCTGCAGGATTGTAGTTCTTCTTGCTTCTGCTGTCTCCCCTCTGGTGGATGAGGCTATTTAAGAGGGTTGATGGGAGGGAATGGTGGTGGGTAGAGCTGGAAAGTGGGACTTCGGATCTCACATGTGCCACCCCCAGTCCACCTACTCACCCCTGACAGTGCTGCCTCCCCTGGCCAACATGCATGTTATGCACAATCAGGTCAAGATCCTAAAGCTATAGCCACAGCAACATCTAAGGATCAGGCTACATGTGTAATTATTACAGAAGAAGTTGACCTTCCCATGTGATCCCTACTAAATACCTGTCATTTTGACCTTAGACCTTAGATTTCCGCTGCTGCTCCTGTGGTGTCTGGTTATAGGATAGGCACATTCTCTTTAACACTGGTACACTGATTTTTCTGTTTTTGTCCCCTCCATTGTCCTGGAAGACATTATAGTACATATAGAAGCCCTTAGTAAATTCATCCAACAAGCCTTAAATGATAGCCAACAAAGCCTGTCCTTACTGAGCACTAAAATATCTCTAATGAGAAAAGTTGTCCTCCAAAATAGGATTTCTGCTTCAGAAGAAGGCACCTGAGCCATTATCCAAACAGAATGTTATGTGTTCATATCTGATGAGTTGATGTATTATCTTTATTAAATCACTTGAGGACACAAGTGCACACACTCAGTGATCTTGCCCTGAACCTAGGAGACTTAATAAATCAATGGTTTGAATCATAGGGCTCCTGTTGGAAAAAACTGTTACTTATTTTGGGAATCATTATCTTAGCCTGTGTTTCTCTTACATGTGCCTATATTGTTGCTATGGCATCTGCCTCCAGTGTGGCCAGATGGCTGTCAAATGAGCCACCTCCATACTAGTGAAACTCCTTATTGGCCTCTCAGGGCACACTGTGGAAGAGGCGGAACATATAACATTGGAAGATCCAGTCAGGAGGGGTGAGGTGTTGAAGGAAGTTATGGAGAGGATGTGACCACAAGTTGACCCTTGAGCTGGACTGGGCAATCAGAGGCTCCTCTCCCCACTCCCCTGTCCTTGGAATGTACATTCTGCCCACCAGTCCCACAGAGGCAGTTGTTTACAAGGATGCAGCCTTGATTCTGGTGGACAGTCGGGGAGATCTACTCATCTTGTGGCCATCCAAGACAAGCCTTTGTCAATAAGACCCCTTGCTTAGTAACTCTGCAACCTACGAATCAGGAGTGGTTTGCCTCTTTCTCTGTCTCTCCTTGCTCTCCATGTACAGGGGTCAGTTTCAGATCACACCTGGGAAACTCCCGAGATTTCAAACCAACAGCATATTATATGTATATGCATGTATATGTATATTATGTTCCTTAATCCAAACAATTATTACTCTAGTTTTATAAATGAGTGATATTAGGGGACAGTGCTCTGTGAATAGTTAGACATTTCTGCAAGCTTGGGCATTTTTTGAGCAAAGAGCATTGGCATCAAATTTATGAGAAGGAATGAAAAATATACAAGTTTCAGCAAAATGCAAGCACAAATTACTTCAGGTGAAAAGAGACTATGCTCGTTTGAGAAACAGGAAGATAGCTGATGTGGCTGAAGAATAATGATCTCTAGGAAGGTTATGAGATGAAGACAGAGGTAGGCAGACAATGCATGGCTGAGAGACATGGCAACAAGATGAAATTGTGTTGTTGGTGCAGTGAGTAGCCATTTGATGTTAAGCAAGAAGGAAATATGGTTCAATTTGTTGTATAAAGAGCTCCCTGGTTACTGTGTGGATATGGTTAGAAGGGGAGAAATATGGAAGCAGGAAAAGATAATTAGAAGACTTTTGAAGTAGTTCAGGTTAGAAAGTTTGTAAATTGTCCTATTTATCCCGTTAAATATTTTGTAACTTTTGTGAGAAAATTTACATTTGCAAAGTTTTTTAAAGTAAAATAATTCTATATGATTTTTCTACAAGAAAATTGCTGCTTCTGTCTCCTTTTTATCCCTCCAATACACTGCTTTTCTTTTATGTGATGTTCCCCAATTTAAATACAATCTATAATTTGGAATATGAGGATTTGCTGCACTTTCCACATCCTGGTTTTTCTTTTCCTTCTCACCTAGCACTAAAACAAGATTTCATGCTTTCCACTACCCAGATTTACAACAAAACAGACTAGAACTTGAAACTCAAATGCAAAGAAAGCAACTCTATATTCTTCCTTTTTACTTCACTTGAGTTCATTTTCTTCTTAAGCATGTTTGTTTGTTTTGGTCTAAATATTTTCTTTCTGATAAACAAGTGTTGAAATTATCACAATTTCAAACTGCTCTAAAACTAAAGCATGCATACGAGAGAGATGTTTCTTTGTCATATAATATTTGCGCTGCGTTCACAATTACTTCATTATTTTGTATTTATTTTAGTATAACTTGTTAAATAATTATTTTATTTATGTCTCTCTTGGTAAAACTCCTTTATAAAATGATGTGGGTAAAATGTAGACTCACTTTCTATGCAGTTTATTTAAAGTCAAATACGTAAGCCAATCTATATGTATAAAAAGTTGTAGTGACTTCTTACAAATGTCACATATCATCAGGAAACACTGTGAATTTTCTAATATGGAATCAGATTGTGATATTTCCATATGTACAAATCTTCACTGACGTCTCTTGCTCATGTGGTGGTGTCAACATCTTATGCCAGTGGGGCAGGAAGGGAAGAAACCTTCCATCACTTGTCTTGTACCTGAATCTTTAAAATTATCATAAACAATTTCCAACCCTTCTCACGTGCTCCTACTACTAATGGATTTAATTTTCAGAATATGCCATGATGTATTTAATCCATGTTTTTGTGTATACAAAGCATATTTTATCAAATGCTATTCTCCATTTTTTGAATGGTGAATATCTATCCAAATATGAAACCGTTACTAAGCATTTTTTGACCTGTAAAGCTTTTGATAATATTTTATAAAAAAAATTTGGAGTTTTCATACAATCATATATCTCCTAAGTGACCCATTGTAGCACTTATAACAACTATTGTAATTGATGTTTCATCTCTTTGTCTGCATCTCATGACTGAATTCCTAAAGGACAGTTATGACTATAATTCATTCACTTTTATATGCCCAAGTCTTAACTCTGACAAAGAATTGGTTTCAGGGAGAAAATGATTAATGATTAACTGACTAAATAAGTTGATTAAACAATGTTGATCCTGTGTAGGATTACATCTTGTGTAATAATGTACTGTGCTTCAGAGAAGTAACCATATTTAACAAGTTAGTAAGAAAACTTAAATATAGAATAGAAATATATATATATATACTTTTTTTTTTTTTTTGTGGTACTTGGGCCTCTCACTGTTGTGGCCTCTCCCGTTGCGGAGCACAGGCTCCGGACGCGCAGGCTCAGCGGCCATGGCTCACGGGCCCAGCCGCTCCGCAGCATGTGGGATCTTCCTGGACCAGGGCACGAACCTGTGTCTCCTGAATCAGCAGGTCGATTCTCAACCACTGCGCCACCAGGGAAGCCCGAATAGAAATATTTTTGAAGAGACAATTTTATTTGATGGATGTACTTAATTTGTAACTTTATCTTTTTTCCTTATTTCTTTTTATGTATGTATGTGTATTTTCCACTTAGCAAATTTTTCAAAAAACATGAAAATCAGATTTTATTTCATTCATCTTTTTGACAAATTGCTTACTTTAAAAAATTTTGTTTCTGAGATGGGATTTTGTTTTATATATGAAAAATGCAACATTTGCATTGTCTGACTAACCTCAAATAGACAGTGAAAAATAAAGAAGCAAAGACTTTACTTTTATTCCTTTGTCTTCTTTGCCTTTGCTTTCGTACCTTCCATGGATTAATCACTTTGAGGTCAATTGTGCAGTCATTACTCCTCTTGGCAAAACTTCTAACTGAAGTCAATTAATGAATCAGCTGAGAAGGCAGTAACTTTACTAATTCTTAGTGTTTAATCAGAAGAAAAATCTGCTTTAATTTTATTTTATTTTGTCAGGGGTTAGAATCGATGCAAATATACCAATCTCTAGCCAGTTTATGAATCAAATAACTATTAAACTGAATTAATAAAATAATTAAATCAAAGAAGAGCATTAAGAAAAATGAATAATGTTGCTTTAGTAATAGGTTTCACAATCGAGAAAAAGCGTCCTTCTTGGAGCTGGTTAAAGGCAGGAATTCTTCCTTAAGTGTCTATTATGTATTAGCCCCTGAGCTAGACACTATGATTTTTCACTTTAAATTCCTTAACTCTCTGTCAAAGAGAAAACTAAGATTTCTGATGAGAGGTTAAGAAGTTTAAATGCAAACAGGAAAAATAAAGCATGATATTACTATATGTGAAGTTCATTTTAAAAGAATCTTACATAATTTACAACCTCATTAATAATTACGGAACATGTTATGCCCATTAGAAATCACATTTCCAAACATTACTAATTAAGTTCAGATGTCACATCCTCTACTATCAAGTATCTAATGGTGTAATAAATCACCTCAAAAGTTAAAATATCAACCATTAATTTACCTCACATGCTAATGGTTGGCTGTTAGGCTGGGTTCAGCTGGATGGTTTTGTTAACCTGGATCACACTTGGCTGATACCAGCTGGTCTCTTTGTGTGGCTACAGTCAGCTACAGGATAGCAAAGCTGTGCTGTTTTAGGGCAGTTGGCTCACTAAATCTTGGTGTAGCAGGTTTAAGATTAGGATGAAGTCTCATCATCTGGCAGGCTAGCCAGGCTTGTTCACAAGGTAGTTTGGCTTGAAATCAAGAAAGAGTATGATAGTATGCAAGATATCTTGAGTTCTGCACTCAAGATCAGAATAGTATTGCTTCTGCCACATTTGATTGACCAAATTTAAGGGGTAAAGAAAGGTGTTGCAAAATCACATGTAATAAAAGGGCATGCACAGAGGAGAAGTTAAGATTTGTGGACATTTTCACAATCTACAAAATCCTCCTTAAAGTTTTTGATAATTTCCAAGATTTATTGTTTTCTGCCTCTTAGTTTCCATATAACTCATGACATTAGAATCCATATGATGCCTTTATAAAAATGAAAAACATAATGATATTATAGTATTTTGTATTAAAATCTTTTGCAGAGAGATGTTATTTTGTCCTATTAGGCAATTTAGATCTAGAGTACATAGGCTTCGTTTTATGCACTGTGTCCATCAGGGTTCACCAGAGAAATGGAAGTAGTAAGTTGTGTGTGTGAGAGAGAGATTCATTTCAAGGATTTGGCTCACATTATTGTGGAAGCTAGCAGGATGGAGACACAGGAAAGAG